>NC_134532.1:116889584-117192614 GCF_050624435.1 Tenrec ecaudatus
ATCACAATCCATACATCCATCCATTGTGTCAAGCACATTTGTACCTGTGCTGCCATGATCATTTTCAAAGCATGTTCTTTATACTTGAACCCTTGATATCAGCTCCTTATTTTTTAACACATAGAGTCTTTCAATTTTGAAATTCAAGAGTTGACATTTTTCTTTAGTTCTTCCAAACTGAAGCTAAGGTTGCTGAATAATGTAGGGCTGTGCACATTTCATTCTAATATTTTGCTTTGTCTTCTTGATCTTCGCTTTGAAATTTTCTGTTCAGCTCCTTAACTTCACCATTCCTGCTATTCTCCATAGCTACTCTATGACAAAAAACAAATTTCAGAGTCTCTAATGACATCTGCTTTGATCTTTGTTTCTTTTCTGTCTTTTCAATGACCTATCACTGTCTTCATAAATATTGCTTTTGATGTCCTCCCACAGCTAATCTTCTGTCATTAGTGTTTAATTCAGCAACTCTATTGCTGAGTTTTTCTCAAAATCAGGTGGGATATGCCCAAGGTCATGTTTTGACTCCCATGGAGTTGTTTTAATTTTCTTCAACTTCAACCTGAACTTGTCAGCAACAACAAAATCACTGGTATCAAGTAGATGGGAACTCATACTGACAGTCTGGAAGTTTCACTCTGAGTTTCTCAGACTGTAGCTCTTTACTGGTGTAGAAAGACTTATCTTTCTCTCTGGGAACACCTTGAACTTACTATTCAGCAATTAGTGGCCTGTTCTACAGCCAGCCCCTGGCCTTCTTTAACTGCTGATATTCATAGCCTTCAGAGTGCCTTCTCACAGATGTTGTCAATTTGACAATATCTGTGTTTTCCATCTGGAGAAGTTCATGTGTATAATCACAATTTGTGTTGTTGAAAAAATGGTATTTGCTGCCTTAATGACCATAGTATACGGTCAACCCCTGCCTGCTGCCTATTACGTTGTTGAAAAAATTATTTGCATTGAAAGGGGGCATTTAATTACCTTCCCCGAGTTTAGGAAGTTATATAACTTATCTAAAAATAGCAAAGCACATAGTTGAGCTTGAAAAGAGCTACTTATTAAAGATAAAATTTAAGGTGAGTATCCTTCTGTACCTCCCTGGTAGCAGTAGTTCAGTGCCTGGCCACTATCTGGTTGGTGGGCAATTTAAATTCCTCAGCTATTCCATAGGAGAAAGATTTGATAGTCTGCTCCCTTAATGTTTTAGAAACTTTGAAATCTTTTGGAAAGTTCTGCTGTGCCCTATTGTTTTAGTACGAGTCAGTAATTACTCAGTGACAGTGTGACTTGGTCTTATAAAATATTGACACAATATAGATAATTGTAGAACACTGTAGCCTGGATTGAGTGCAATGAACTATTACAGTAGACGGTAGTCCAAATTTAGGATGTCTTGAAATTTTCAAAGGAAATCATGGGTTTTGTTCCTGCATTGGAGGAATAAATATTACCAAATATTAATGAGAAAAATGCTGCATAGGTCACCCAACAAAGGTACACCAAATTAAATAACTTTCTACATTGGATTCAAGGTCAATCTCTTCTGAAATAATAATAAAGCAATAATTTATAAAACTAGTACATTCCTTTTAATGTTTTGAGATCAGCACTCACACACATATTATAAGAGAACTATTATATTTGTTTGCTTTTACAACTTTTATTTAGGATAGATGAAACTCTAATATGGATAGCAATTTTTTTTCTTTTTCTTTTTTTTTAATTTTTATTTATTTACATTTTATTAGGGGCTCATACAACTCTTATCACAATCCATACATAAACATATACATACATCAATTGTATAAAGCACATCCGTACATGCTTTGCCCTAATCATTTTCTTTTTTTTTTTTTATCTTTTTATTGGGGCTCATAAGGCTCTTATCACCATCTGTACATACATCACATGAGCAAAGCACCCTTATACATTCGTTGCACTCGTAACTTTCATAATTCACCTTCCACTTGGGTTCCTGGAATCAGCTCGTTTTCCCTTTTTTTCCCTCCATCCCCCTCCCTCCCCGATCCCACCCCTGGTCCCTTGATAGTTTATAAATAATTATTATATCTTATCTTACACTCCCCGGCGTCTCCCCTCACCCACCTCCCCCTTGACAATCTCCCAGAGAGGAGGTTACACATAGATCTCCGACATCAGTTCTCCCTTTCTACATGCTCTTCCCTCCTGGTGTCGCCACTCCCACCGCTGGTGTTGAAGGGTTTGTCTGTCCTAGATTCCCTGTGCCTCCAGATCCCCACTGCACCGCTGTACATCCTCTGGTACAACCAGGTCCGCAAGGCAAGGTAGGATTGGGGTCATGATGGTTGGGAGGGGAGGAAGCGTTCAGGAACTAGAGGAAGGTTTTGAGTTTCATTGTTGTTACACTGAACCCTGTGTGGCCCATCTCCTCCTCACTATCCCTCTGGAAGGGGTGTTCAGCTCTCTACAGGTGGGCATTGGGTCCCCATCATGCACTCCCCTTCTTTCACGGTGACGTGATTCTCACCACCACCCCATCTTTGATGTTGGAGACCTGGTCTCCTCTGTCCTTCATGGTCACCTATGTTGGTGTGCTGCTTCCGTGTGGGTTCGGTTGCTTCTGGGCTAGATGGCCGCTTGTTTGCTTTCAAGCCTTTAAGTCCCCAGATGCTATATCTCTCAGTAGCTGGGCACCATCCGCCTTCTTCACCACACTTGCTTATGCACACTTTCGTCTTCAGCCATTATGTGAGGAAGGTGATCACACAATGATTGTTTTTGTTCCTTTGTATCTGCTACATGGTCCATTCAACACCTTGTGTTCGCTTAGGCCGTGTGCTTCTTCTCTGTGGGCTTTGTTGCTTCTGAGCTAGATGGCCGCTTATTTGCCTTCAAGCCTTTAAGACCCCAGACGCTATATCATTTTTTGATAGCCGGGCACCATCAGCTTTCTTCGCCACATTTGCTTACACACACGGCTGTCTTCAGTGATCATGTCGGGAAGATGGGTATCCTGCAATGGCTGCTTAGCAGGGCGAGGTGCTATTGTATTGGGGGATTATGCATGAGGAGACCCAATGTCCATCTGCTACCCTACTACTGAACCTATAAATATATGCATATAAATCTATTGCCCCCATAAACATAAATATATTTACATATGTACATGTCTGTATTTAGGGTTCTCTGTATGCACTTTGCCTCCTACTCCTTTCCTCTATTTACTTTCGCTTTCCTCCCAACCCATTACCATGTTTGGCCTTCATTCTGGATTCAGTAGTTCCTCTCAGTTACCTTGCTCTTGGTCACTCCCTTCCAGTACTCCCCTCCCCTCCCTCCTCTGTTTTAGAACCATTCGCTGTTCCCTTGTTCCTGTGTTGGTCGACACCTCCTCCCTTCCCCTACCTCCCACACTCTCATGTCCCTCCAGGACCGTTGGTCCTGTTGTTTTCTTCTCTCATTATTTGTCCAGCCTATCTTGTCTAGGTGGACCTGCTGACATAGTAATATGTGCATACAAATAGATATGACTTTGACTGCACCCAAGTGGCCCATAAGAACATGGCTTTGACAGAAGCAACATCGACACGCTGATAAGCAGAAAAGCCACTAACACACCAAATTTACAAGGTAAAAAACAAAAGAAATTAAAAAAGACTAAACAAAAAGATAGCAAATATTAAAAGAAAAATTGCTAGTAGTTCAAGGTCCATTCGTTGGCCTGTAGACCATCCTTTCTACTCCCTCGGGCTCTCTTTGCTCTGCTTCCTCCGCTGCTCCATTGCACGCCCCCAGTGTTTGCCTCAGTGTGGCGGGGTCAGCTCAGTCGCCCATCCCCCATTATGTCTCAGGTGCTGTCCCGTGTAGGGCCATGTGTTGGTGCAGGATGTTATATCTCGTAGTGTGGTCAGCTGAATGGTCCTCTCTGTATGACGGGCCCTTCTAGCTGGTCTATCGACTTTGGGCTTGGTGGACCCAGGTGTACTCCACTACGTCCTTTCTCCTTCTTTTGTTTCAGCTTCCTTCTGGATGTGGTGTGGTGGGTCAGTTCCTTTCCCACTCCAGACGATCTATTTTTGTTTTCTGTGGTATTCCCTTCGAGTGTGGGTGTCGGCCTAATTCTGGTTTGGGCCAGCTTGTCGTCCAGCCTCTTTGTGTAGACCTCTGTACTTTGCGTTGCCCTCCTTGTTTGGTGTGTCGTGTTGGGGTCCGTATGCATGGATAGCAATTTTTAAAAAATCAAGCATATTTCATTTTCAACATAACACTTAAAATTTCTTAATAGAAATCAAGTTCCATATTTTAGAGAATGAATCTTTTTATTGTTCATAGTATATTTTTGCTTTTGTTTTTCAAAGGCAATTTTAATTTTCATCATATAAATGGGATATTTTTAGCATAGAAAGTCAGGCATATTTTCTTGAAAATATGTACAAGATTGGAAAACATTGAATACATTAAAATGTTGGCAGAATCCATCCATTTGTTTGTGGTAAGACATTTAACTTATTCATTATTAATGATTCAAGTCAAAGTCTTCAGGGGGTTCCATTCTTGGCCAATACTTGAAAAGTATTGATGCATATTATCACCAAAAACCTGTGCCTTAAATTGAAGCTATGGCAATCTGACCATGTTAGAGCATGAAGCTGGGTGTGCAGAGCTGAAGTGGATCCGCCTAACTTTTAAAGGGAAGAAGTTTAAATCCCCTTAGGGTATTCTTGCAAAATGTAAATTCCCTGCCTTAGAAACCTCAGCATAAAATCACATATTTCACTTGACTGCATTTTAACACTATCCTTTCCTATAGAAAGGGATAAATCAGGATGAAACTAAGTAGTTAGCATTAGAAGAGAGAAAATGCTTGTAGGAAATATGTTATTTTATAAAATCAACTCGTGGCTACTGCCTTTCAGGAATAGAGAAATTCTGTATGCTTTTATTCGAGAAAAGAGAAGCTAAAATATATTTACGTTGAATCATTTATGGTAACACAAACACATGGTAGTGACATATTTCCAAGAAATACATCTACTTCTCACTGAAATCTTAGATTAAATTGATTTCAAGGGCCTGGATTATGATCTGATATGTGTGACGGGCCATGATGTTTTTTTTTTTTGATAACTAAAGCACTAAATTCAATAGATAGAAGGAAATGGTACTGCAAAAAAAGGGAAAAAAAGTATTGCAAAAAGGGAAGTTCAATGCCATCTGACCTTCTGACTTCACAAGTGAGGCAGTGGGGAGAATCAAACTCCCTATTAGTCCAAGCCCAATTCTGATAAGGTAGTTGTCAGACATGACTCCACTCTTCATCCTTCTTACCAGTTCCAGTGTTGGTCATCCCTCCCACAGCACTGTCTACTTCTCAGTTGAGTTCAGTAATTCATCGCAATGGCTACACAGAACTCACAAACCATACTCACAAGTATGGTGTATTAGAGAAATTAATACTCAGGATCAACACTGACCAAGACACAGTTCCTCTGTCAAGACAGGCTCTTCCTTGCCATGCCTGCAGGCAGACCTCCCTGACCCTTGGTCTCTCGAATACACAGCCCCTTCGTTCCTCTTCTGGCAATGTTACAAAGCTCGATTAGGGTCATCAATAAATATCTAAGGGGTGTGACACTCCACCATAAGCCTTTGCAGAAAGGTGCTCAGTTCTATGTTCGTGGATTAAAAACCTGACAGTTGGTTGCCTGGAGGGACCCCCACCTCAAATGAACTTCCTGTCTGAGGCATTCAGTTTTACTCCTTTCGTGGGTCAGAAAGGTCTCCACTCTGTCTCATGATCTGGCACTTGGTTCTGCTCTTTCTCCTCTCCAGCTCTGCTCCTGGACTGAGGAGGCTAAGAACTCAGGGTCTCAGGACTCAATTGACACACTCCAGTCATAGTCTTCTGTTATGATAGTAGTGAGATGTCCTCTTTTGCTTCTGAGATGGGAAATTAGCTGACCTCCATCTTAGAGTTCCAATTACAACAAGAGCAACCCTCTTTATAATCACTCACAACTGAATTACATAATATTATCAGCATATTACCCCAGCTTATCTTACCCAGATCCATGAGCTAAAGAGGAAATATATCCAAGCTACATACTTGTATCCAGTCATTTGTGGGCAGTGACAAAGACTATGGCTGGATAAACCATGCCAAGTAATTCATTGTACCCCAAGAATGCTGAGAGAAGATAAGAGAGACTAGTTTTATTCTTGTTCTTACAGTCCCTTTACTGAGAGCCTGACATAGGATCTTATTTTGGAAAGTGATTTAGTTGTAAATTATTGAAAATGAGGCTTGTTCTGCAAAAAAATATATTTTGTGATTTTAAAACATGCATTAAAAAGGACAGTAGCTGTCTTACTGTGAAAGGCTATGTATTTATCAAACAAACCAGATAGTTTACTTTAAACATGAAGATTCAATTCAGGAAAGTATTGGTTTTCTAGGTGCACCAGCTCTAAAGCAGTCATCTCTGACTGTTTTTCTTCATTGGCACTTATATTTATCATTCACCTTTCATTTTTTGAAATCTCAATGACTCACCCAATTGCCTTTTACTTTTTATTTTATGAACACCACTTACCTTATGGACAAGATCCTGGGTACTTATTAATTTGGAATTCTCTAATTCTGGTGTTCTCTCTCCCAGATTATTGTATTAATTAGTACAAGACTCAACCTACAACGAGTCTCTTGTTTTAAATATTTGAAGGTAAATCACCATTTAATTCATAGCACAAATGAACATGCAAGGAGGCAGAAAAACTGGAAAGGAACATCTTCAACAACCAAACTCACTGTCAGCTAGTCAGTTCTGATGCACAGCGATGGAACAGCTGTTTCTGTTCTTGTCATTGTGGTTGTTGTTGCTAGGTGCCATCCAGTTGGTCCTGAGCCATAGCGACCCATGCACAATAGTACAAAGCAAGTCACGGTCCTCTGTCATCCTCGCAGCTGTCCCTATTCCTGAGCCCACTGATGCAGCAATGTGTTAATCCATCTCATCGAGGCCATTTCTCTTTTCTGCTGCCCTTCCATTTTACCAAGCACGACGTCCTCTGATCTCTCTTTAACAATATGTCCAAAGTATGTAATACAAAGTCTTGTCATCCTTGATTTTAAGAACCACTCTGGTCATACGTCTTTCAATACAGACCAGGTTGTCCTTTTAGCAGTACAATGTGTTATCAATTTTCTTCAGCATAATTCAAATTCATCTAATCTTCGGTGGTGTTCATTATTCAGTGTTCAACTTTCACCTGCACATGATGCAATAGAAAATGCCAAGGTTTGGATCAGCCACACCTTCCTCCTAAAAAGAACCCTACTCTTTAATACTCTAAAGAAGCCTAATGCATCTGATGATCTCTTGACTGCTGCTTCCTTGAGCGGTGATTGCAGATCCAAGTAAGACAAAATCCTTGACAAGTCAACCTTTTCTCCATTGATCATGATGTTCTCCCTTGGTCCAGTTGTGAAGATTTTGGACTTCCTTACATTGAGTTGTAATCCATACTGAAAGCTACACTCTTTGATATTTATAATCCAGGCCTTCAATTCTTCTTCACTTTCTGCACGCAAGGTTGTGTCATCTAAATAGTGCAGGTTATTAACAACCATTTCGTCAATCCTAGTTCTACATTCCTCTTCATATAGTCCAGCTTCTCTGGTGATTTGCTCAGCATATAGGTTGAACACGTATGGTGAGAGGAGAAACCCTGAAGCACACTTTTCCAATTTGTTGACCCATGTTGTATTCCCTTGTTCTGTTCACACAACTACCTCTCGATACAGATACAAGTTCGGAATGAGCATGGTGAAGTATTTCAGAATTCTCATTCTTCTCAGAGTTATCCAGAGTTTACTATGGCATGCACGATCAAACACCTGTGCACACTTGATGAAACACAAGTAAACATCTTTCTGGTATATTCTCCTTTGAGTCAAGATCCATCTTACATCAGCAACAAAATCTCTTGTTTCATGTCCTCTTCTGCATCTAGCCTGAATTTCTGGAAGTTCATGTCAAATTACTGCTACAATCATTTTTGGATGATCTTAATCAAAATTTTACTTTTGTGAGGTATCAATGATATTATTCTATAGTTTGAGCATTCTGTGGGGTCACCATTTTTGAAATAGGCACAAATATTAATCTCTTCTAGTCTATTGGAATTTCCTAGCATAGACAAGAAAGTGCTTCCAGAGCTTCTTCAGCTTTCTGGAATATTTCAGAGGGTATTATGTCAATTCTTGGAACCTTATTTTGGACTAATGCATCAATGCAGCTTGAACTTCTTCCTTCAGCACCATTGGTTCTTGTTTATATACTAACTCCTGAAATGGTGGGCTATCGACTAATTATTTTAGAGAAAGTAAGTCTATATTCTTTCAATCTTCTATTAATGCTTCTTGCATCATTCAATATTTTGCCTATAGAATTTTTCAAAATTGCAATTTGAGCATTGATTTTTTTGGTTCTTTCAGTTTCAGATGTACTGAGCATGCTCCTCCTTTTTGGTTTTCTAATTCTACGTCCTTGCACATTTTGCTATGAAATTTGACTTTGTCTTTTCAAGCTGCCCTTACAATTTTTCTATTCAGCTCCTTGACTTCATCCTTTTTTCCATTTGCATTAGCTACTCCATGATTAGTTACAAGCTTCACTCTCTTGTAACAGCTACTTTGATCTTTTCACTCTCCCTGTATTTTTAATGACCTTTTGCTTTCTTCATCCATGATGGTCTTGATATCTGCCCACAGCTCATTGCAGTTACTTGCTTTAATCCAGGTAGGAAAATTGTAAGTGTTAAGCCTGGCTGTCATAAAATTACAATTGCAGGCGTCGTCAAAGATGATAGGATTCCCTTAACAAATTTGTTCCTGTGTTAATAAAAAGTATTTCTTTGGGGACATCCCACGTGTGAGTTTATGCATCTATTCTGATACATCCACTCTAAAGTCCCCATATCCCTAAGGATTTTATTACTTCTCCTGCCACTGTAGACCAAGGTAGGTCTGGTGCTTCAATGTGACTTCATGTAGGCCATCTCAGAATCTATGCCTCAGCAAACTAACAAAATACGTCCTTATCTCATAACCTCTGAAGGTAAAATATTGAATGACAAATCTGTGCTTAGTGAGCTCATAATAGCAAACTCAAACCTGGCTGATGTTATGTCCCTTTGCACCTTTTGTCTACACCCTTAATAACCATTCACACACATATTCTTTTTTTCTCCAAGAAAGGCAATTCTTTAGGAGGAAAGCACACCTCTTCCTGGTCACCATGGGATTGTCACCTTTGGAGACACCCTGTGACTTAAGGCTGGTTATTGGTCTAGAAGCAGTAATGGGTCATGATGGTGTTTCCTGGGAATTCTTAGTAATCTCTTGTAAGTCACCTGCCTAGGGAACTGCTCCAGCCACAGCCTATGAACCTTAGGTGTAATTCATATTAAAAGCTGTAATCTTTGATCATCAGCAGTGAGTGTTTCAGTTAGCATTTCTTTCAGGAAGCAAGGTTATATTATTTGCATATTGCAGTTTATTAATGGCTCTCCATATAATGTTTCTTCATAATCCTTATGTCAGCTTCTTCTCCATGTAGTCCAACTTTTCCAATTATTTGCTCAGCGTAGAGCTTGAATAAATGTGACGTAAAGATACAATACAGACACACGTCTTTCCTGATTTGAAACCATGCAGCCTCCTTTGTTCTGTATGAGTGACTGAGTTTTGGTCCATATATAGGTTCTGCTTGAACACAAATATTCTGAAATCCCCATTCTTTGCAATATTATCATTAATATCAGCCATAGTCATGTTTCATATCTACATTAGTCACCTAGAAATGGGAGTGAACAATGTTAATAAAATTTCCAGATGACACTAAAATAAAGGTGCTACTAGCATGCATAATGACTAGATAGTTAAAAGATTTGAAAAGTGAGCTTTTACTTACAAAAAAATACAACAAGTGCAATCAGTATAAATAAATGGAAAAATAGTCATTCACCAAATGGAAAATCAAAGCATAGGTAATGGATAGAAAAAATTGAAATCCATTTACAGTAGATAGCTTTAGTAATAATGTAAGAATCAAAATTATTAAAGTAATTGAGTACTAAATATGCCAAATTTTTACTTTACATTGAGAGCAATACACCACTTTTCTTTTTAATGCTAAGGCCAATATTTGAATATTAAAAATAAACAGATGAACCCCTCAGAACTAGCGGTGAGAGTGGCAATACCGGGAGGGAAGGGGGGCTAGAAAGGGGGAACCAATCACAATGATCTACATATAACCTCCTCTCTGAGGGTTGGGCAACAGAAAAGTGGGTGAAGGGAGATGCCGAGTGGTGTGAGCTAAGATAAAATAATAGTTTATAAATTATCAAGGGTTTGTGAGGGAGGGGGGAGTGAGAAGGGAGGGGAAGGGGGAAAAGGAAAATGAGTTGATTCCAGGAACCCAAGCGGAAAGCGAGTTTTCCGAATGATGAGGGCAACAAATGTGTAAGTGTGCTTTACATAATTCATGTATGTGTGGATTGTGATAAGAGTTGTATGAGCCCCAATAAAATTATTTAAAAAAAATAACCAAGCTAGGACTTTAAGTATATCTATGCTGAGAACATCTCAAGAAAAGATTTGACACATTAAACACTAATGACAGAAGGTCTGATGAGCTGTGAGATGACATCATGGACATCATACACGAAGAGAACAAAACGTCATTAAAATGATAGGAACAAAGGGTAAACTCTATGTCAGAAGAGACTCCGAAAATTGCTCTTAATCACAGAGTAGCTAAGACAAATGGAAGAAATGATGAAGTCAAAGAACTAAAGAGAAAATTTCAAAGTGCAGCTTAAAAAGACAAAGTAAAATACTATAAGGAAATGTGCAAAGACCTAGAGTTAGAACCAAAAGAAATGACTACACCGAGTATATTTTAATTTGAGAGAATTAAAGAATAAATTCTGTCCTCAAGTTTCAATACTGAAATATTCTGTGGGCAAAATATTGAATGATGCAGGATTTTCCAAAGATGATGCAAAGAGTACAGAGAGTCACTGTACCAAAAAGAATGTGTCGGCATCCAACCATTTCAAGAGGCAGCATATGTAAAAGAGCCAGTAGAATTGAATGAAAAATTCAAGATGCCCTGAAGTATGAGCAAAAAGCAAGGCTCCAGAAATCGATGAGACACAAATTGAAATATCTCAAGAAGCTGAGGAAGCACTTGTTTGTCTATCTCAGGAAATTTGAAAGATAGCTACTTGGTCAACTGATAGAAGGAGAGCCATATGCTTACCCATTCCAAATAAAGTGACCCAACAGAATGCACAAGTTATAGAATGGTATCACATGCAGACAAAATTTTGCTGAAGATTACCCAACAATGGTTGTAGTCATACATTACCAGTGAGCTGCCAGAAATTCAGGCCAGATTCAGAAGAGGACTGCTAATGTCAGATGGATCTTGGCTCAAAACAGAGAACACCAGAATGGGGTTTAGTTGTATTGAAGTGACTGTGCAAAGGCATTCGACTATATAGATCATAAGAAACTATAGAAAGCGTGAAAAACCTGAGAATTCCACATGTGGTGGCAAGAAAAGGAATACTGTATGGTTAAAATTAAACAAGGTGTGTGTCAGGGGGCTGTCCTCGCATGACACTTAGTCTGTGTGCTGAGCAAATCACCCGAGAAGCTGGCTTATATGAAGAAGAGTGCTGCATCAGGATTGGAGGAAGGCTTATTGACAATCCAAAATACACAGGTATCACAACCTTGCTTATTGAAAGTGAGGAACACTTCAAACTCCTGCTGTTAAAGATCAAGGATCACAGCCTTCGATATGGATTACAACTCAATCTATAGAAAAACAATGTCAAACTGGACCAATACATAACATGATGGTCAATGGAGAAAAGTTCGAAGTAGTCAGATCACATTTTGTTTGGATCTACAATCAATGCTAAGATAGTTAAGGTTTATTGTGCCAACCTGGCCAATAAATGCATATGGGATTAATAGAAGGGCAGAGAGATAAATGTCTCAGTGAGCTTCGCCTCTCTAGTTCTTGGGTATCTTGCTTGGTGATGGTTGGATCAGGGTTCAGCTGCTTTAGCCAGTTCCCTGCTTCAGCTGGCAAGGCTCACTTCCTGCAAGACATTCCTGAGGAGAAGCCACATGGACCTACCCGGATGCAGCCCTGGGTGCTGGAGCAGCCTCATGGAGACCCCTGTCGGTGCTGAGATGCTTACATGCTCATTGATTCAGCTTTCCTCCTGTAGTCAGTGTCATTGCATGTGTTTTGTGATGTTGAGGAGGACTTTGTAGATTAGTGTCAGATATATGGACTAATGTTGGACTTGTGGGCCTGGGCAGCACTGGGTTGGGATGTTTTCCTAATGTACTCTTACCCTTTATGTAAAATTCTCACTTATACATGTGAGTTTCTGTGGATTTGTTTCTCTAATGTACCCACACTAACACAAATGCCCATGGAAGCAGCAGTCAAGAGACCAAATGATGCATTGCCTTGGGTAAATCTACTGCACATGACCTCTTTAAAGTGTTGAAAAGCAAAGATGTTACTTTGAGGACTAAGGTGCCCCTGACCCAAGCCATGTATTTTCAATAGCCTATATGCATGTGAAAATTGGATATTGAAAATAGAAGACATATGAAGTATCTATGCACTTGAAATGTGGTGCTGCAGAAGGATATTGAAAGTACCGCAGACTGCCGAAAGGACAAACCAATCTGTCTCAGAGTACTCCTCGGAGGCAAAGAGGGCAGGCCTTTATCTCATATACTTTGGACATGTTATCAAGTGCGGTAGTTACATAATTTCATGTCAACTTGAAGTGTATGGGTGGAGTCTAGCCTGTCAATCAGGTCCCAGCCTGATGGTCCTCCATGTGGGCATGGCCTTCTTATAAATAGGGTCCTGGGAACCTACCTCTCTCTCTGCTTTACCTTCCTATTGACAAGCCAATCGGCTGAGGCCTGCCAGAGCCCCAGAGATGCATCCACTGCCATTGGACCCACAAGAGTTTGCAACCAGTGGCCTGTTACCTTCCTGCATCACCGCATCTGGCTTCATGAGTCTGAAAAGGGATTTATAGAATGCAATTGGACTTATGGACTAATATTGGACTTATGAACTTGAGTTGGGCTGGGTCAGGATGCTTTCCTTAAAAACAATTACTTATTGATATTAAGTAATTTTTATACACATATAAGTGTTTTGTTTCTTTAGTCAACCCAGCTTAACACATCAAGAGAGACTAGTCCCTGAAGAAGCGCATCATGCTAGGAACAGTAGCCTAGTAGCAAAAAAGTGGAAGACCCTCAACGAGATGGATTGACACAGTGGCTGCAACAATGGGCCCAGACATAAGAACAATGCTGGTGGAGCACAGGGCAGGGCAGGCTTCCCATCTTTGTACTTAGAGTCACTATCAGTTCAAATCGACTGAAAGGCACCTAACAATGAAGAAGGAATAGCTGACTACTTCTAGGGGATCAACTACTAAAAACTTTAGGAATAAGAGCTTAAACCATGTTGTTGGCAAAATTCTCGAAAGGACCATGGACTGCCAGAAGAACAAACCTATCTGAGAAGAAGTACAGCCACCATGTTCCTTAGGAGAGCGGATAGTCAGAGTCCAGGTCACGTACGTTTCACATCTTACCTAGAAAGACGGTCCCTGGAACAGGGCATCTTACTTAGTATAGTCTACATCATCGAAAACGAGGCAGACCCTCAGGGAGATGGATTGACACAATGGCTCTCACACTGAGCTCAAAGAGAATTAGTTGAGGATGTCCCAGGACAAGGTAGTGTTGTTTTCTGCTGTCTGTAGTATCACTATGAGTTCGAACCATTTGACTGGTACGCTACAGAAACAATAATAGCAAAAGTTCTGAAATTTTTTTCAGTTACTTGTTATACAGGATTCAGTTTTTCTTTCATGTGTACATTACTAAATAACTTAGAAAGTTTTTTATACTTTGTCATTAAACTTTGCAGTACTTCTCTTGCCACTCTCCCACAACACACTCAGCTACACACACACACCACACAGTATAAGTTACATAAGCCAAAAATGTGGCATTTTCAAAAATGTTATGTACTTGTTTCCCCCTTTTTTTCACCTGGAAAGTTTCTACTGATTGTTAACTATGTAATTCCAATGCCAAGTGACTTCATCAAGCCACTTTCCTTCCTTCCTTGAATAGAATAAATCACTGCTTGCTTTGTGTCCTCACAGTCCTTACTACATTATCACATCGATAACAATGACAGCAACAACTCCAACAATGTCCACAGCTATTGAAGCTCTTATATACTTGGTACAAAATGCACCAGACACTATGTTTTGGATTTTCAATACATTCTCTATAGTGTTTATACTAATATTGGAAAATGGTTATTATTCTCCCCATAACTTGAGATAATCACCTGAAATCCACAGAAATTGAGAAGTATGCCCAAAGTCCCACTGTCGTTAGAAGAATCCTCCCTCATCTTTATAAACCTATTTTGCCTCCTCTACCTATCTTAGTTCTTGAACTTTTAATTATATTCAGTAATATTCCAAGTATTATTATGAGAAGGCAATATGTCATCACCTTTATGAATAAGAACTCTGGAGTCAGTTTTGATTCTTTGTTCTGAGAATTCCTTATTGATTGAATTTAAGTCATTTGTTTAGCCTCTGTGCACCAGATTTTTGCAAAATGAGGATAATAAAATTCCTACCCACAGAATGGTTCTAAAGAGTATTGCATTCATTCATATGTTACATACAATATGTATAATAGCACCCATCTTGTTATAAAATTCCATATCTTTTAGCTATGGTTATTGGTTTATGTATTTCTCTGTCAATGAGAATGTAAAATTCTCCAAGGTAAGACTCACATTTCATTTACATTTGCATCTCTTCATAGAGCACCGTGTCTTGCAAATAGGAGCTACTGGCAATGTGAGAATACAAAAATAGATTTACCCCAATGTTGAGTAAGTGTATGGGAAGGTGGGAAGAGAGACACGGAGGAGAGAAGTACGTGTGTGAAACCGGATAAATGGTTGGATGAATCTCTTTTCCTGATGGGAGTGGGGGTGGGGGGAGAAAAGGAAAGAGCTTATCAGACATGGTGGATTTCAGCACACCCTGATTGCTCTCTTCCACCCGGGAAGCAGTCATCTCAACTGTGGAACCAATTTCCATTTGCAACGGGGATTGAACAGATAGTGAACTATCTCAAGAGCTAAGAAGATATGCTAAGGTGTAAGGAGCTTCTCACCAGCTGTGGCTATCAAACCCTGTCTTCTTAATTTGAGCATTCCAATTCTTCTTTGCGCTGTGTTGTGCCTAGACTTGAAATCATGAATAGGTTCCTACTCCATGCATAGGACGCCTCATGGACTAATGAGCTTAATCATTACACTACAAAACACAAGGTTTCTGGTTGGAAACAACCTACTGCTTGGTGGGAGAACAAGAGGCTGACTGTTCAGAAACTTAAGGGAGAATTCTACACTGTCCAAGGGGTCACTTTGAGTCAGAGGTGACTTGATTGCAATGAATTTGAATGAGACAAGACAGCAGTAAAAAGTGCCCCCAAGAGAGATCTGTTTCAGTGATTGAAGCTCACTAGACCTTCAATGTGCTGTTTCCTGGTTTGTTTCCTTGTTTTCTCTTACCCAGTCTTTTTCGGTTTTTACCTATTCCTTGATTATTAGCCACTAGTCCAGACTTTCAATTTGTCCTCCTCATCAATCCTTCCAAATTGCCTTGTCTTTGTAGTTTCTTGGGCCCTCTTGTTTGACTCTCCACCTTGTAGTTGGCTCCTGAACTCACTGACATATTGTATACACCTCTGTCTCATTTCGTGCCTGATGCGTTCTAGCCCTGTGTCTAGCACAGCAACCCAGATCACCGGCATGGCTTCAAAGAGCAAGCCAGCCTCCTGTTTTCAAGTGATAGACCTTTGACCCCCAAATTATGCTGATAACGAAAATACATCGCATAGTAAAAAATAGTTAAACCCAAACCAAACACATTGCCATTGAGTCAATGTCAACTTATAGTTCTACCCTATAAGACAGGGTAGAACTGCCCTTGTGAGTTTTCAAGAATGTAATTCTTTATGGGAGCAGAAAGTCTAATCTTTTTTCCCACAGAGCAGCTGGTGATTTTGAACTGCTGGCCTTGTGGATAGCAGCCCCACTCAAAACCATTATGCCACCAGGGCCAGGAAACTGAAATTATAGACAGTTCTGAAGTAGATTCCCAATTCTATTACACCTGAATCTATGATCATAGGCAATTTACTTATTCTTTCTATGCCTTAATGTTCTCATCTATTTCATCAGGCAAATAGTAGATCTTGCCTTGTACAAATGTACTTGTAAATATTTGGTTAATTAACATATACAGTAAATTAGTAATAATATTGTACTGATGGTAAATAAATTTCCAGATTAGAGATATATGCTGGTTGATATCAATCCTCAAAAAATTAAGTCTAGACATTATTATTGTGATGGTTATATTTTATGGCAACTTACTACACCTAGATGCTGTAAGGAACTTTTCTTTCTCTCGTCTCCTGTTTCTTTCCTGCTTGCCTGGATTCTTTGCCTAAATATAAGTCTTGTGGCCCATGGGGAATCCTGGGAATTGCCAGTATCCTGCCACATTCCTATGGACTCTGGATCTATGTGATTCTGCACCACCTTGCTTGTGATTTCCTAGCTTCTTGCTTCAACTTCCTGATTTATCCACCAACAACCCATTAGAAACCTTAATTATATAGCCCAAATCTAATATAAAGTGTAGGTATCTGCTTTTGCAGCTCCCTGGATTGTTCCAGAAGCTCCCCACCCCCACCAACTCCCCAGGACACAATATTAATCTCTTTTTGAAAAGCACAATCTTTTCTATAGAGTCGATTCTAACTCCTAGACGACCTTGTAAGATAGAGTAGAAACCCTATGGGTTTCTGAGACACTAAGTATTCTTTACCATAGCAGAAACTTTCCCCTTTCTCCTGAGAAGCAACTGGTAGTTTCAAACCATGGACCTTGGAGTTAGCATCCTGATGCATAACCCTGATGCTTCCTAACACAGGCAGAGATAAACCATTTTCATCTTTTAAAAAGTCACTTAGATGTCCTTATGTTAACACATTCTGTATAGCAGCATCAGGAACATTTTCCTCTTCTATTTTATTCGATTTTAGTTTTGCAGATATTGTGTCCCCTTCCTACAGTTTGCTGCACACTAGGACCTTGTACATGTGTAGTAACCTGAAAATGTTGATGCACCTTTTTAAGGGATTGTAACTCATGCAAAAGCAGTGACTGCATTCTGTACACTTTTTGGTAACCTTAGCACTTGGTAGGTGCTCAATAAATGTATTGATTATAGCTATTCAAGTCAATGACTAATGAGGAGTTTTTCTGTGAAATGATTAATGACTATTGTTAACAGCTGGCCTTGTCAGCCATTTTAGTCACCTTTGCATTAGTCTAGGGTGAGTGGGTTTCATGATTAGTTAACAAGTGGGCTAAGTACTGCCTGACTGGCAGCTGGTAGTAATCAATGCAATTAAAGAGAAGTTGTCTCTTTCAAAAATTGTAACTCCAAGTACCACATTTTTGACAAAGTCATGCTCACCTAAAAAGCTTTTTGACATCTTAAGAACCATTGCTTTTTGGAAGCAAAAGTATTTAAAGTTTAAAAAAAGCGGGGATAGGAATGTAGGCGAAATGTTTAGCTACATGGAAGCCCTGCACAAGGGCACAATTGAAGAGCTGAAAAGAGGCAAAGCGCTGAATCTTTACAGAGCAGTGTTTTTAATGAAATGCTGGCGGAAAGCTACCACCCCAAATAAGATGCCCTGCTCCCCAAAATGTATCCAGCTATGTGTCCAGTACCGCATGCTTCACATCGACAAACATGTGATTTACTACTAACCATGATGTGCAATCAAACAATACATTGAATTGCGTAAATCTGTTGCACAAGAAGTCTTTAAAGTGTTGAAAAGAAAAGGTGTTACTTTGATACGGTGTGTATATGAAAGTCGGACATTAACAAAGCCAAAATATACGGCGAGTCCACATGTAAGCTCTTCACTCAACCTTTGGCCACCTCAGTGAGATCCCTACATGTGAATGACAGAGGATTTAAATGATTCTGGTCCTCAGTTTCTGAGTTACATCTAGACGCTAAGTTTTCTTAGAGTTGGAGAAAAGTCATGATATCCTATTTAATTCCTGAGCTACAGAATCTGGGATTCAGAAATGATTGATTTAAGGCGATATGTTTGGGAATACTTTGTCACAATAGTAACTGAAATGCATTTCTTAGCTAAACAACTTTGAAACCCCTCCTATCAACACATTGAATCTATTTTTCCATCCGTTTATTCTCAAGTAAGCACGAGACTAAAGTGAAACCATGCCTGTGGTGAGACTAAAGCACAAGAGAGCTTGTACATCTCTGCTCTTGAAAACTTCCTTTATCTTACGTTTGGACTAGATTGATGGAGGATTAGTGACGTAATCCAATATAAATCCAGTTGACTTCCAAATGCAGGAGAGAATCCAGCTCTGATATAAAAGTTATCTCTTTGAAATGGAACTTTTCACAGGCCTATGAGGGGACCCAGCTAATACCAGGAAAACCATGTGTGCTATGTATGGTTAGAGTCTCGGATGTCAACTAGACACTCCCAGTAAAAATAGGGGTGGGGCCTTATGACACCTCCTTAGGAGTGTGGTCCCTTATAAGGAAGGGACTGCAAAGAGTTCTCTTCGGCCCATTTCCTTCTTCTGGAGCTGAAACTTGTGTCTGGTTCCCTGATCTGTTGCTTTGCCTGTCAATTCCAGGAGGGAAATACCAGTCAGCGAATTACCAATAATGGATTTATTTGGCCAACCTCAGATTCATTTACCTGTGCTTCCACCAGCCTGCGTCCCTGCCATCCACACCACCAGCTTCATCATCCTTCTTCCTGTTCACCAGCTTCCACAGCTCCATGAGTCAGGAGCTTGACTTGAACCTGACTGGACTATTTCTATAACTGTGTAAGTCATTTCTCCATATAAGTCTCTATATACAAACACATACAAACATCACTGGCTTTTACTTCTCTAGAGAACCCAGCCTAACACATCATGCAATTGATTTTGAGACACATGAAAAAATAATAAATGAATGCTTTTTAAATCCCGTGAGTTGTGCTTTTGTTTGTTTGTTTTTGTTGGGGATGGGCAGGATGTGGAGAGAAGCTTGTCATGCAGCAATAGCTAAATGATACAAGAGACAAAGTCATCCAGGTAACTGACCTTATGCACATTACTTTGTGGGAAGAACAATGATTTAATGTTGGAAATAAGGGTATATTATTTGTGGTCAATAGTTTATTCTCAGCTTCCTCATAATTATGGTTTCAAACTCATAAAATAGGCCAAGAAGACACACGGGGAGACCTATTTCCTCTGTGTCACTCATGAATGAATAAGATAATGATTTTTTCTCTCACTTGTCTATTCTACTCCCTCCATCAAATCCAATGAACGTACCTTGGCTAACATTACATCAGCCCATTTCCTCTGTAGAATCAGACTTAACACATATAATGACATAAAGTGCTATGTAAACAAAGTGTTATCATCTCCTTAAGACTAGATAGGAAAGAAAAACTACTTTTAAAGTGCAGTTCATAATTCAAATCTTATGAAAGCCAAGTTGGATAAAAGACTAAAAAGAGTTTTTAGAATTCTAAATTTAGGTGAAATGGTTTTCATGTATTTGGAATTTGGCAAAACTAGTTTCTCTTCTGCCCTACTTTAAGAAGATTTCATGTAAGAGGGAGAAAAGAAAGTGTTGTTTAGTTGTTGATGATCTCTTATGACACACCAAATAATAATATATTTACATAATCCAAATGTTAGGAGGAAAAATTAAAATGCATAATTTTTAAGAGCATCTACAATTATATTAGGATATGATTTTATCCCTGTCATTTCAAACACAAAAGTAGTCATTTCCCAGTGAAAATGGAGGTGTCCTTTCCAGAACCCAAACTTGTTATCCTTGGAATACAAAATTTTACAATAATGAGAGAGAAGTATGTGAATTTGATGCCATAATGAAAGCAAAAGTAATATAATATAAGAGAAGTGATACAATAAGAAAGTGAACATTATTTTTAATGAGCATTTTGTTTCTCTGAAATGATATTTTAATGATGACTTTACTTTAAAATAGAAATAGCCAGTAGTCATATTGACTTGAATGTTGCTACATGTATATTATGACTAGTTAGATTTAGATAGATACCTTGGTGGCCCAGTGGGTTATGCACTGGGCTGCAGACCATTGCAGATCAGCAGTTAGAGATCCCAGCTGCTCCAAGAGGGAAGGATGGGGCTCTCCGCTCTCATAATAGTTATATTCTGAGATACCCACAGGGCCACTTGCAATATGACATATAGGGTCACTGTGAGTCAGAACTGATTTGATGGCAGCAAGTGAAGTAAGCTTATATTCAAGTACATTCGGACGCTCTTCTGGACGTAGACAATGAGGCTGTGAAATGTGTTCAGTGCTTCTGCTTGTCCTGCAGAGTGTCATTGTGAGTCAATACCTACCTAAAGGCATCTAACAACAAGTGGGTGATTACTGTTGTTGTTGATTATTGTTGTTGTTGTTGTTTTATTCATTTTTTGAGCTTGTGTCTTCCAGACTGAGTGGAAGGAAATGATTAGTTTTGTGCAGGTTGAATCGGGTTATTTTCTTGTGTAACATTCAGAATTTTCCTATTGTAGATGTTTGTTTAAATCACGGAACTGGATGTCATTGCCCTGAGACAAAGCAGGCACAAAGAAAACAAATGGAATCAGTAATATTTAAAGGTGTCCGTGGAAAAGTTCACAGAAGGTCACTGAAAATGTAACAAGCAACCGTTTGTCCACATAGAAGAGCAGTTAACAGTATGAGAGCTGACTTGACAAGTGGGATATCACCATAAAGACATCAGCAAAGATAGTTCTGATGAGATAATGGGGGTGGAAGCCAATTTTCCAAGGTCTGAGGAAGCATAGACATGGGTGTAAAATACTTGTATGGGGAGGAAAAGAAAGAATCAGTCCAGGGGAGATCGAGTGTAAGGAAGATCAAGGTCATTAGCGAGAGACCACTTGATATTCTGGAACACTGATGAACAAATCATTAGGACTTTGGTCAGCTTTATTCTTCCTGCCGGCATTTTAGCCAATCATCTAAGGCCTCCTTCAAATCGCTAAGTGTGCCCATCAACACAGAGACAAGAAAAGAGTCTCTGAAACATGCAATCTCGATCTCTCTAGGGGTTGCTCGCCACTTATTAAAATATTTTTATAATGTTTCTATATCTTGATTTGAAACTCTTCCTACCCTGTGAAAATTTTCAATCTCACTGGGTAACCTATAGCATATGTGCATGCATATGGTTTCACAAAATTCACGGAAAATTAGAATTTGATTATATGGAATTTCCCCACAAATTTTTTTATTTTAAAAACTCTCATTGCCACTGATTCGATTCTGACTCATAATGACCCTATCTGGGTTTTCCAAGACTGTAAATCTTTATGGAAAGGAAGCAGTCAGTGGGTTTGAACTACTAAATGTTGCCATTCGCAGTTCAACCCTGACCTAGCAGCACTGGCTCCTTTGCTTTCACTTAAATTATTCCACCCCATCTCACATGTAGACTTTTTCTGCAGACTGCACTGCTTTGCACTTTTTTTTTCACTTTTCCTATCTTTATCTTGCAACCCAAGAATCATTCTACTTCAGCGCTCCACATATGGCCTTGCCTGAAAAAATTTCAGGGCTGTTGGGAAGGCTCATTTACTTCCGTAGTTTAAAACTGCAAACTTAACTAAGTTTATTATGTACATCAGAGTTACCAAGAGAAGACAAAAAAGTTGCTACAAAATGACAAACCTCTATTAAACAAAAATATCAAAATGTGAAGCTACTCAATATGTTCCCCACCTGGATTTGAACACTCCTGACAGCAGTGTTTTCATCGCTCTTACCGTTCCCCAAAGAGGGGTGCAAAATACCATTTCGGACATCATTGAGTGACTCCAATTGAAGAGTTGTCTGTTTAAATCAGAACAAAATTGAACAGAGGAGCAAAATTGTGGCTGCAGAGTAAGTGGGACGTGGTTTCCTAACTCTCACAGGGCAGCTCTCGCTAGCCTCAGACACTGAGTGGGAACATCGCCTTAACAGGGAAAACCAAAATAAAACCAAAAAACCCGTGGCACAACCTTCCTGGCCTTTTTCACACCAAACCAGGTTTCCATTTTCTTAAAACCTCATCATAGTCAGTTATGCCAGTCATTTAAGAAAATTTAGCAAGATTATCATTTAAGTGAGAAAAAGAAAAAAACTGTTGCCATAGACTTCTGAGCTGACCTCTCGACCTTGAATTTCACTGGTCCAACTGATCCCCTGAGAGGTCCTTGATTTGATGGGATTTTTTTCCTTGATGTCACCCTAACACGACTATCAAACCAAAAAGCCAAACTCCCTGCTGTAGCGTTGATGTCGACTCACAGGACAGGGTAGAAATGGCCCCCTGTGAATTTATGAGCCTACAACTCTTTCTTGGGGTAGAAAGCCTCATCTTTTTCTCTTTGAAAGGCTGGTGGATTTGAGCTGCTGCCCTTGCAGTTAGCAGCCCAATGCATAGCCAATATATATGAATGCTTATATCTATGTACATGTACACAAATATACAAGAGTATATATACATGTATGTACATGGGGGGTGGGTCTAAAATAAATATATATGTCTATGAACATGTATACAAATATACAGGTGTACATATACACATATATACATGGGTATGTATCTATGTGTCTGTCTCTATATAAGAGAGTAAGTAACAAAGCATTGCTTCTAGGGTTGCCATTCAAGTGATTTCTGAGAGAACTGGTCTGCAGCCATCCACTGATGACAGAGCAGACATGTTAAAACATGTTCTACTTGCAAAAAAATCTGTTCATGTAGGAAAGGAAACCATAGAAGCAAGGCTTTTTTACTTAAACTCTCATTCTCTGAGCCTGTGAGTTCTGCTTCTCACATGATCTCCAGACATTTTCCTTTGCATTATAAGTTACCTTCTCTACCAAGCCTGGGCCCTTATTCTGTCTTGACATTCATGCAGAAATTTTATCTGGAATCTCCCTCTCCTCATCATTTCATCTAAGATAGATTATTTGAGTTCACAACCATCTTCTACAATCTCAAATTTCTTATTAAGTACACATAACTATACTATTAATTGATTAATTCTGATTTTTTACTTAGGAAAACTGGCTATATAACTGTCAGGCAATACAACAACAACAATAATAACAACAACAACAACAAAGAAAACAGCAGGTGAAAAGATAGCAGTTGAGAACTTGGGAACAGGTCTATAACGCAAGAGGTTGAAAAACTCTACCTGACTGAGTTGATATTCTTCACATACTCTAGAAACAGTCAGCTAAGTTGTTATTACTATTAGTCAACCACGAATTGTGTTATTCACTATAACTAATAAAACGTGGAGCTTTGCCTAGTCCATTCTGAGCCCCTCTATCAGGCCTTCACGCCTATGATTTCAAAAGTTACATTTACTCCACTTTTCTCATTCCCAAGGCAAGGTTTTGTTCATGGTTTTCTATTGAAATATTCCAAGTCATCAAAGGGATTTTCAAAAGATTTTCAATATTTGTAATTATTGGTTTTGTTTTTTTTTTTTTTTAATCTGTAAAGGTCATAGGTTTCTTTGTTGTTGTTTTTCTTGATTTCCATTATTGAGTACTAAAGTGGTGATGTCATTTTATCAGAAATATCTGAGAAGTATAATTGTGTCTTGTGGGTGGAATGGGAACACTTGTCTGCATTGACTGAAGAAAACAACTTGTGAAAGGCTAAAGTTTGGAAAGACTTCTGAATAATCAAGAATAATGAAAGCTAAGCCAAGCCCCATATTCTGAGTTGTCTAGTCTAAAGAAGCGAGAGTAGGAAGCAGATGGAAGTTGAGGTATAGACTCAATATCACTGGGAATGTCAGATCAGAAGTTATTTTTGGAAGTGCAAAAAGGAGCTTTGTGCAGAAAAAGCTCACGAGGTAGGATACAAATCCTGGGGGGGGGGGGGGAATGAAAAACTAATCTTAGGGGGTAAATAAGGCTTATCTTCTCTGTATAGGAGCTATTTGTTATTTCTCTGAGTACTGACTCCATATTATTTTCCATATATCTTGAATTTTAAAATTTAAATGCAAACCCAGATTTATAGCTGTAGCAAGAGCAGAGAGTTATTATGTGCCCCACCCTCTACCCCGCCCTGCTCTGGTTATGTTTTCCTCCCTTCCACGCTGGTGTTTCAGAAGTGTAAGTTATGTCTGGATTTCTTGTGTGGATATTTGGCTTCTAGAGATCACAAAGATGGAACGGCTATATGGGTGAGGCACAATATGAAGGGCTAGTGGAAGCTCTTGAACGTGAGAAATGCTGCTGTGTGCGCCTGCTTGCCAGGGCTTGTTGTACTCATTCAGTCCTGGGGAGAGACAAAGGCTGGCAGGTGGAAGAGCAGCAGACAGTGACAGGCCAGGTGTTCGGCATTAAAGCTCAGCTCCACTATGGAATGCAGATGGCTCGAAAAAGAGGCGCAAATAAAATGCACCAAAGAAGTCAGGAGAAGGGCGAGGACAGTAATAAGCCACATATAAGGTGTTTGTAATTAGAGGGATTTCATTTGCGTGGCAGTTATTTGAGTGATAATGAATACTTGGATCATTTTTAAATAGTGAATAGATCTATTTACTTAGAAAGAAGTATTATCACATCTCTTTGGTCTCTAGCTCTCCCCCAAGCACATTTGATTATTTTTCATTTAAAGGAGCAGGAACATATTTCAGGACAATTATAACCAGAAAGAAAAACAGGGATGTTTATTTCACCTGTGCCGAGATCTACTGCCAATTGCCATCAAGCAGATTCTTACTCGTAGTGCCCCTACATAAGGTTCCCAAGGCGGAGTCTTTACAGGAGTAGAAAGCAGTGACCAGTTACAGTCTTAGAACCCCAAAGAGGTTTTTTTTTAACATATGGTAAATAATCCGATGTATTAGGAAGATATGAAAATATATTAGGTTGTTAGGTGCTGTTGAATCCATGACAACTCAAAGGAGCTCTGTCTATAACGGATGGACAGCAGTCCATCCTTCATCATCCATGTACTATGATTGTTGCTATGATTGAATCCACTGTTGCAGCCACTGTGTCAGTCAATCTTGAGGGTCTTCCTCCTTTTTGCTGATTCTCGACTTTATCAAGCATGAAGTCCTTGGCCAGGGACTGGCCTCTCCTGGTAACATGGTCAAAATAGGTGAGGCAATGTCTAGCCATCATAGACAAAGTCTAGTTTCTAAGGAACATTCTGGCTCTACTTCTTCCAGGACAGGTATGTTTGTTCTTCTGACAGTATTTTCAATACTCTTCATTGACTCCCTAACTCGAATGCATCCATTCTTCACTGCTCGTCCTTAGTCATGGTCCAGCTTTCACATACATATTAGGCAGTTGGAATTACTGTGGTGTGGGTCAAGGTCACCAAAATCTTCAAAGTAAAATCTTTGCTCTTCAAGGTCTTAAAGAGGTCTCATGCAACAGTTTTGCCCAGTGCAATATACCATTTGATTCTTTACAGCTGCTTCTGTGAATGTGGGTCATGGATCCAAATGAAATTAAATCTTGGACAATTCAGTTATTTTTTCCATTTATCATGGTCTTGTTAACTCATCCAATGGGGAAGATTGCGTTTTCCCTACACGGAGTTGGAACCCACACTGAAGGTGGTACTCTTCGATCTTCCTTAGGCAGTGTTTCATGTCCGTGTCAGATTCATCAAGCTATGTTTCATTATTTGCACATCACAGGATGTTAATGATTCCTTACTCAACTCTGATGCAGTGTTCTTCTGCATAGAACCAGTTTTTTTGGATTGTTTTCTTAGCCATCTGGGGTGGCTTGGGTATTGCTGTTATGCTGGAAATTGTATGATCTGTATCTCAAATATCATCAGGTGAAAAGGTTTCAGTAGGGCTTCCAGACTAAGAGCATAGAGGAAGAACTAATAGGCTGTCCATGTCTGCGGAGTTAACTACTGAAAAGCCTGGTAAACCTTATAACAGCAGCTTATTGAAAATAAATTTGCCCCAAAAAGAAAAGAAAGTTGCCAATATTTAAATCCTGTGTGGGAAGGTGACATAGTGGAATATGGGTCAGGCTGCTAATTGCAAGGTCAGCAGTTCACAACAACCTGCTGCTTCAAAGGGAAAGACGAAGCCTTCTACTCCCAAAGAGTTTAGAGTCTCAGAAATACACTGGGGCAGATATTCTCTATGCTACAGCTTCTCTCTGAATCCAAATAGACTCAATGGCACTGTGTGGTTTTCCTTTTTGAGTTGTGTTCATATAAGGATCCCAGGGAAAGGTGGCACTACTAACCACAAGGTTGGCGGTTCAAACCCACCAACTACTCCTTGAAAGCCAGCTGAGACTGTCTACTCCTATAAAGATTTACCTATCAGATAAGAAAAATTCAAATATTTTCCAATATAATGATAGAAAGTTGTTAAAATTTTAATGTGTCAAAGATGTTAAACTTAGGAGACATTATACAGAACTCAGTATCACCAAATCTATGCCTTACTCTTCTATAGTACAACCTACTGGGTGTAAAATTCTGTAAGTGCATCTTAAGGAAGCAGTAAGTTTAAAATGCTGGTCATCTGGCTGTTGTTTTGTAGGAATAATAGTACTCAGGCTACTAATAGTATTCAAGACCGTTCTTAGTCTGGCTCAGGAGTCTCCTTGTCTTCAGCCAGCATCCGTGAAATGATCTCAGGCTTACTGGTTGCCTAGAAAGCAGGATAGAATCTCAAATCATTCAAAGTTCTTGAGAAAGGTCACTCGGTAGGAAGAGGTACAGTGAAAGTAAAAAATTTCTATACTATATGATTAGTTAATTATAGTGTGTCTTTCAGATTCAAATACCAGGTAGATAATCTTCATTTGGTTTAAAATTTATATACATGTTATCACATACTACTTTATATACAAATACAGTCACTGTCTTTTTCTTTAAAAATTATTATATTGACATATAATTCACATATCATACAATTTAAAGGTTGAAACTTTTAAAACAGAGTTGTATAATCATTCAACAAGTAATTTCAGCACAGTCTCTTCTTTCTTCCACCACTCATTATGACTATTAGTTTCCTTCCATAACCCCACAAAACCCATGAATACTATTACAGTCTCTAAAGATGTATGTGTTCTGAACTTCATATTCAGAAAAGTAAACAAAAACAAAAAACTAGCAAAGATGACAATAACAAAACAAAACAGAGAAAATCTGAATAGAAAGCAGGCAAAATATGACAAATTTAAAATGAGTCATAGGGAAAATAGATGGTAAGGTGATAGATTTTAACTTAATGGCATCTGCATTTATTCACCTGCTAATGCAATCTGTCTGATAGGAAATCTGTTCACAAGCCTGATCAATAGAGGCCGTTCACGGAAGGCTTAATCCAAGTAGGGACTCTGCAAAGGGATTTGGGGCTCTCACTGCCATCCATGTTGTTCCATCCAGTCCATTCCAACCTATAGGGACCTGATATACAACATCAGGAAACACTGCCTGACCCTGCTATCGCCTCACCATTATTCCTATGCGTGAATCTATTGCTGCAGCCATGGTCTCATTCTAGCTCACTAAGGGCTTTCCTCTTTTTCACTGTCCCTCTACTTTATCAAACATGCTGCCCTTCACTAGGGCCTGGGCTCTTGACAACATGTCCCAAGTACTGGAGACAAACTTGCCATCCTTGCCTCTAAGGAACACTCTGACCTTACTTCATCCAACACAGATCTGTTTGTCCTTTCAGCAGTCCATGTTATTTTCTATATTCTCCATCACTACAAATCAAATGCATCAATTCTTCATTCTTCCTTATTCAGTGTCCCACTTTCAAATGCATATGAGGCAATTGAAAATACCATGGTTTAGGTCAGGCACACCTTAGCCCTCAAAATAACATCCTTGCTTTTCAACATTTTACCATTGTCTTGTCTTTTGATCTTTTGGCTGCTGTTTCCATGAGCATTAATTGTGAATGAAAACAATAAAAAATTCTTGAAAACCTCAAACTCTTCTCCATTTATCATGGTGTTATCTATTGGTCCACTTGTAAGAATGTTGGTCTTTATCACATCCAGTTGTACTGAATATTGTAATCCTTGATCTTCATTAGCTAGTCTTCCTCACTTTTATCAAGCAATGTTGTGTCATCTGCTTATCTCAGGTTTTTAGGAAGTCTTCCTCCAATCCTGAAGTTAAATTCTCCTTCATATAATCCAGCATCTCTGATTATTTGTTTCACATAAAGATTGAATAAGTATGGTGAAAGGATACAACCCTGACACACACCTTTGTAGATTTTAAACCATGAACATTCCCGTGTTCTCTTCTCAAAACCACTTCTTGATCCTTGTACAAGTTCCTCATCAGCACAATGAAGTGTTCTGGAATACTCTAGGTTCTCAAGGTTATCCATAGTTTGTTATGACCACAAAGTTGAATGTCTTGGCATAGTCAATAGACCAGAAGCTAAGATCCATCTGAAACCAGCAATGATATCCCTTGTTCTATGTCTTCTGAATCAGTTTTCCCTCTGGAAACTCCTCGTTGATGTACTGTTGAAACCATTGTTGGATGATCTTCAGTAAAACTACTTTCATGTGATATTAATGGTATTGTTCTATAATCTGAATATTCTGTTGGGTCACCATTCTTTGGAATGGGTATAAATATCAATCTCCTGTTGTCATTTGGTCAAGTAACTGTCTCCCAAATTTCCTGGTATAAATCAGTGAATGCTTCTAGTATTTCATCAGTTTGTTGGGACATTTAGTTAGTATTCCATCAATTCCTGGAGCCTTGTTTTTGGCTAATACTTTCAGTGCAGTTTGAACTTTGTCCATGAGCACTATTGGTTCGTGCTCTTATACGATCTCCTGAAATGGTGGAATGTCAACTTTTTCTTTTTGGTGCAGCGACTGTGTATTCTTTCAATCTTCTTTTGATGCGCCCTTCATCATTTAATAATTTCTCCACAGTCTTTCAATGCAGCAATCCGATGCTTGAATTCTTTATTGAATTCTTTAAGTTTCAGATATGCTGAGTATGTTCTTCCCTTTGGGTTTCTAATTGTTGATCTTTTCACATTTCATTAGCGTATTTGACTTTGACTCTTTGAGCTGCCCTTTGAAATGTTCTATTCAGCTCTTTGATTTAATCATTTCTTCCATTTGCTTTTGCTACTCCATGATTTATAACAAGTTCCAGCATCTCTTTTGACATCCACTTTGGTATTTTCTTTCTTTCCTGTCTTGTTAACTATCTTTTGTTTTCTTCAGAAATGATTATTTTTTGATGTCCTCCCTATCATTAGTGTTCAATGAGTCAACTCTGTTCATGAAATTAAAGTGGGATATAATCAAGGCCTTGCTTTAGCTCTCATGATTTTGTTTTATTTCTTCAGCTTTCGCTTG
The DNA here is from genome assembly GCF_050624435.1 of Tenrec ecaudatus. NCBI lineage: Eukaryota > Metazoa > Chordata > Mammalia > Afrosoricida > Tenrecidae > Tenrec > Tenrec ecaudatus. Next base: position 116,919,300 of record NC_134532.1, read on the forward strand.
CAATTGCAAATGAGCCATTGCTGGGCTGTTCCAAAGACAGCCTCTGCCTGGTAAACTGCTGCTGTGAAGGTTCTCCGGCATCACTTCACACGGACACAGTCAACTGGACTTCTGTGTCTTCCATATTGAAAAGTCCATGTGTACAGTTGACTTTTGTGTTGTTGAAAAGGTATTTGCTGTGAACAAGCCATTGGTTTTGCAAAATTCTATCATGCAATCTCAATTTCTTTCTATCACCAAGTCCATATTTCCCAATGACTGTGCCTTCCTCTTTATTTTTAACATTTGCATTCCAATCAATGCACCTTGACTACTCATTTGATCAATTTCTGACGGCAGACATAGGTAGAATTCTTCAATTTCTTCATTATTAGCTTTTGTGCTTGGTGCATACATTTGAATGTAGGTGCATTGATTGCTTTCCTTCTTTTTTTATTGGCTTTTCTTGAAGGTGGATAGATGTAATCCTATCACATATAGCATTGTACTTCATGATGGATTTTGAAATATACTTTTTGATGATAAATGCCAAGATAATCTTTTTGATTGTGTTACCCTGGCAGAGTAAATCATATGATTTTCTTATTCAAAATGGCCAATGCCCATCCATTTCTACTCACTAATGCCTAGAATATTGACCTTCATGCATTCCTTCACTTTTTACCACTTCCATTTTTTCTTAGATCATACTTCATACATCCAAAATTATGACCATTAGCAGAACTTGAGGCATGCATAACCTTGAGTCATGCCCCATCAGCAGCAAAGGAAGATGCTGAAAACTCCATTCCCAAAGGCTTTACCCAACTCATGAGGCTATGGTGGATTCTTCTCCAAGAAATCAGCTCCTCTTCAGTCATATTTCAAGTGCCTTCAGCCCTGAGGGGCCCATCGTCAGGCACTCTCTTTGATAGTGTTCTGCTTTCATTCATTATCCCTTCAGTATCTGACAACGTTTTGAAGCTATGCATTATATTTTAAACAGCCCGTTCATCTACAGTGGGGAGCTGAGGCCTTTGGCTGTTCTTAGTCTGGAAGCTCTGCTGAAACCTGTTCACTTCTGGTGACCCTGATGGCATTTGAAATAGCAGTGACCTAACTTCCAGCATCACAGCAACACACAAGCCACCACAATAAGACAAACTGACAGACAAGTGGTGATAGGCTGTCATCCACAGCCTTCTGCAAAACAGGTGTTCAGAATTTAAGCTCTTAGACTATTCCCTCTTTTAGGCTGGCATTTTATGATTTACAATCTTTGGATCACATAGGCATGTGTGCTTCTTCCTGTGGAATTAGCTGACAGTTCACATAATTGGGTGTGTGTTTTAAGATAAGCCCTTAAGGCCCAACATGCAATTCTTTCTGATTGCTGGGCATCCTCTGATTTCTCCACCACAGTATATTATAGCACTCGTATATTCAGTCATTTCTTCATGAGAGCATGTATGAAATAGAGTTACATCAGAAGAAAAAAATTGTTTTTAGATTACTACTATGATTAAGTGGGAGCACAAAATCCATTAAATTATCTGTGGTTTATATATGTGATCTCCACTTTAGAGATCACCGTATGTAAAAAGTCCACTTTTACATGTGCCCATGAAATGTTTTTAAAACCATTTGAAACAATTTTCAAAAAGTGTGACTATGTAAAACTTATGAAATATACTTTTGAGCAATGCTACAAACTACAAATACAAATCACAACCATCTGCTGAAGTACACATTTTAAGCATTTATGTTATAGTTTCTGGGTGCCCTCTAGTAGATTTCTACTCATAGAAAGCCCATGAGTTTTACTGCTTGTTATAAGTCAGATCAATGCAACAGCATCAAACCATACAATAGCAGCCTTGTGAAACCAGATTGCCAGGTCTTTTCCGATGGAGTCACGAAGTAAATTCAAATTGCCAACTTGTGGTTAGCAGACCAACATTTAATCATTGTGCCACATAACTCCTTTGTTTATTTTGGAATGCTTATAAACTTAAAAATAGTCTTCTTAAAGATGAGGAACCTATTTGCATAACTCACAATTCAAAACATGGACATTTTAATGCATTTAGAATATTATACTGTTGCATCCCAGGCAGAAATTATCCTAAGTTACTGAAGTAAGGTATTTTACCCTATTTTCTTCTTTGATTAAATTAAAAGATTATTTTTATTGGGGATCATAAGGCTCATATAACAATCTATACATCATCAATTGCATCTAGCATATCTGTACACATGTCGCCATCATTATTTTCTAAACGTATCACCTCCTCTTTTTCACTTACTTGTCCCTCTCCCACTCTCGTGACCTCTTGGTAAGTTATAAATTATTATTACTTTCATATCGTACACCAACAACTCTCTCCCTTCCCCCACAGTTTCTGTTGCTCCCCCCTGGGGTGGGGTGGTGGTCGTGATGTGTAGATCATTGTGATCAGTTCTCCCTTCCTCCCCTCATCTTCCTACCTTCCCCCTACCCTCCTAGTATCGCTACTTCCATCACTGTTCCTGAATTCTGTGTCAGGTGCTCTTTTATCTGTACCTGTGCACATGCTCAGTGAAAGGCAGGAATGGGGTCATGATAGTGGGGGTGAGGAAACCTCAAGGAACCAGAGGAAAGTTGTGTGCTTTTCAGTGCTTTACTGCACTCTGGTTGTCTCATCCCTTCTTGTGACCCTTCTGTGAGGAGATGTCCCATTGTCTATAGATGGACTTTGGGTCTCTGCTCCAACCCCCCTCATTCTCAACAATATGGCTTTTGTTTGCTTGTTTTTGATCTTCTGATGCCTGTTACCCGATGTTATTGACACCTCGTGATTACATAGGCTGGTGTCCTTCTTCCATGCGGGCTTGTTGCTTCTCTGCTAGAGGGCCACCTCTTTAACTTCAGGCCTTTAAGACCCCAAATGCTATATCTTTTGATGCCAGGCACCATCGGCTTTCTTCACCACATTTGCTTATGCACCCATTTTGGTTACAGTGACAATCCTGGGAGGGTGAACATCATAGAATGTCAGTTTATTAGAATAAAGTGTTCTTGTATTTAGTCAGGGCTGGAGCAGAAGCCAAGAGTCCATCCACTACCTCAGTGTATTGACATAAAAATATATGTACATAGGCCAATACCTCTATTTTTATGATTAATGTATTTACATATGTACACGCCTATTTATACCTCTATAGCTTTGCTTCCTAGATCTTTCCAGTTTCCTTTCTCCTTTCCCACCATCATGCTCACCCTTCTTCTGCCTCAGTAATTCCTCCCAGATTGATTGCTGTTGCTCCATCACCTCCAGGATCTCTATGCCCTCCTCATTGATTTTAATTCCCTAGTTGTTCCCCTATTTATGGCATTTTTTGCTCACCATTCTGTTCCCCTACCCCTTCCTCCCCCCAAGTCCCTCCAGAACCATTGGTCTGTTGCTTTCTCTTCGAGATTGCTTCCAATACCTATTTTATATAGGTAAGTAAACCAACAATAATGGTGACGAAACAGAAAGAAAACAAAAGATTAAATAAAAAGATAATTATAACTAGGAGAAAAAACAAAGAAAGTGTGTCTGCCAACCTATCTCCCCACAGTTCCAGAAACTGCCTTTCCTAGCCTGAAATCTATTTGGGGGGCTCCTCAGAAGCTTTGTGGCTTGGCTTTGCTCCCACTGCTGATCTGTTATATTCCCTTTTTGGTTTGCCCTACTGTGGGGGATTCAGACCAGACTAACTCCCCTCCATCTGTCCCTAGCATTGTCCTCTGTCACAATATGACCACCATTTCATACTCCCCCTTTTTTGCTTGGACATCATATACACTATGTATTATTCACACTAAGTATTATTCTATTTTACATACTTAATTATACATGCTTAAGTTTGGGGCTCAAAGTTTTGATTCAAAGAATGGTTTCATTTTCTTGAGAAATTGTATCTATTATATGGGCTTTCTGAGTAAATGAAGAAGTGAAAATCATAAAGGTCCAATTAATCATTCCAGAATCGTGAAATTTCAGTAAAATGTTGATGCATGCAAGCGTAAGTCAAAAAGTGTTGAAAAAACAGGAAACTTTATTAAAATTTTCAAAATGTAGAAAATTGAAAACTGAACTTTATGACATCTCATACAGGTAGGCCTATGTACTTCTGAAAGTGGTGTTTCTAGCTCTTGAACCCTTTTCTGAAGAATTCTACACTGTAACTTACACCACATCAAAATGGCAGTCTGGGCACATTCAAAGGATTCAAATCCAATTTTGTTTGCTTGTTTATTCATACTTTTTTAGGCTTTAGAACAAAGCAAATCTGAAGGGTCAAGATCACACTGAAAGGTGTAACGGGGGTGGTTTCCGCATGAACTTCTCACAGGCCATCCCTGCTCCCCTTGATGAAAGAGCAAGCGCCCGGTCCTAATGGGGAAGTCATCGGCACAGCTTTCCTGACCACCTCATCATCAGCGCAGCTTTCAATTTTCTTAAAACTTCTTCTTAACAAGCCTCTATGTTCATTGTGTGTCCTTCAAGACAATCTATGAGGATTACCTCTTTTAAATAAATTTTTAAAAAACAGTTGTCATAACCTAATGAGCTGGTGACTCTTCTTAAAATTTTACTGACCTAGCAAATCTCCTCAGAAACGATAGTTTTAATCAAAAGTTTTTGTTTTGTTTTGTGCTTTGAAGACACTTTTACAAAACCAATACAACCACCTTAGTGAGGGAGCTTGTCTGCAGCTGTCTACGGATCAAAGACATGTCTAAGTATGTTTGGGGGGGATTTTTTTATACTAAACCGATGAGTGTATGAACAAGAACACTAGGCATGCAATGTTTTCACTTCCACTCATGATGGCACATGAACTTACTTGACTTTACAGAGGCTGCTTTTCTTGCTATCAAGCTTTTAATCAAATAAATTATGTCAAGAGCAACATTCAACATTGTGCATGTAGCAAACAATATTTGAAATCAGAAGATCAGAATCCGAAGGCTGGCTCCAAGTCTTGCTTTAACATTTCATAATTTTGTCAACTTGGGAAAATCACATGGAAAAGTCTCTGAGGGATTGTTCACTTTAGAAATCAATAACCATACGTCTATGGTGGCTCTAATAGGAATCAAATTAATTGATATGCATGGAAGTGTTTGGAAATCATTTATATATAAATGCACCAAGGAAACATAAAATTTAGCAAATGGATAAGTCTTGTTGCAAAATTGAAAGATGTATCTGAGTATTTCCCAAAGTCTCTGTGAGATTTTATTTTTATGCAGGATTGAAGAGTATTAATCAGTATCTACACACTTTAATATTACTATTATTTGATAGCAAATTCTGCATTACTAATAACTTGAAAACTCCAGTATTGTGCCTGTGAGAAAAGATGATGATGATTTCTTATTTCTCATCTCTGGTTTGGATGAAGCTATGCTACTTAATTTTGAACAATAAACTCCAGACATAGCTGGTAAATATTGTTAAGGTCATGGATGATGAAAAATTCTCATAAAACAAGGGGGAAATCTTATGGTGGCTGGATACTTATGGTTAACAATATTTTATTCCAGAATATTATTTAAAATAGCAAATTTTCCTTAGACAAAAAAATGACCTAAGAATTCCACACCAACTTAAGTAGTTAACTATATATGAGGAAAACAGGGATAGTTTCTAATATGTAAGTGTTTAAAAATATATCACCCTTTTATCTTTATTGGAAAAAAAGAGAGAAATGTAGTGTAATAAATGTAGCATTGTATCAGAAAGAAAAGTGTCTAGGGTCTTAAAGTCTTGTTGTAAAACAATCAAATATCTAAGTGAAGTATCAACTCAGTCCGCCTGGAAAAAAGACACTAGCCTGTGTGATACAAGGATAGTACATAATAAACTCCAAATCCAAAGAAGGGAGCTGTATCATAACTTAAATTCTGAACCCCCTGTTTACAGAAGGCTATGGCTGAAAGTGGAAGTCCAAAGCCCATTTGCAGGGTTTCCACATGGATTAAGCCTCCAGTGAATTCCCTTTTTCCCTAGTCCAGGGTTATGAATAAATAGCTTTGCTATAGAGAGGGCACTGGAAAGTTGCTAATGACAGATGGAGTTCGGTTACCATGTAATACTCTATCATTTGATTCCCCCTTTGACCCATTTTAAAGTTGTTTCAGTTTTTAATATTTCCTGCTTTCTTTTCTATTAACATTTCTCTCTAGTTTATTTTGTCATGCTGGTTTTTTGTTTGTTTATTCACTTCCCACTTGTGTTTTGTATGATTTTCTGTATATGATGTTCAGAATAGGTAATTCTACAGACACAGCAACGAGACGCATGACAGGAGAGACCGGGTGAAAATGGAGCGCTACAAGGAGTATGAAAAAATATGGTCTGGAATTGACTGTGGTGATGATTGTGCAGCTCTTTTTAAAATGTGATTGAAAGACTAAATTGCATGTGTGATTTACATGCCAACAAAACTATTAAGAAGTAGAAAATAAAAATGTAGCAATAAATTCTACTGCTAAAAATAAATTTTTATTTTGAGTCAAAAATCCGTATTCATATGCATATATGGAAGTAAGTTAAGTCTCCAAATAAAAAGGAAAGCAAAATTCCTAAATAAGTTAGGATGAATCCAGACAATTTAAACCTATAAATCACATTTCAAACATATATTTAGTAGCATTAGAAACTTTATGGAATAATATCTAATGAAAAAAGATAAAAATAAAACTGAATACAAATATAATTTTAATTCTGTTAAATATACTAGGCAATAAAAAACAGGGAAGAGTGGTCATTGCTTGCTGGCATGATTATGCATGATTTTAATTTTTATGTTAGTTTCAAGATAATGTTTAATTTTTAATATTCTATATGGGCATTTTTACTCTTATAATAAAAAATAATTTTAAACCGCAGCACTGGAGAACTATGAACAGAAATTGAAAAATATAAACATAAGAAGAGTTAGAGGAGGAGACCTACAACAAAGACTGTAGAGAAACAAGACATGGGAGCAATTCCAAGAAAGAAGACAATTTCTAGAAAATAAAAACCAAGACTCTTAAACACTTGGGCGAGATACAATATGACGAGGATGAAAAGAATCCACTGGAAAGGTCTAATTGAAGGTCCTGGGTAGGCTTTTCCACAGCAGCTCCAGGCTTTGCCAAGGTTGTTTGCTAGATTGCTGGCTGCAACCGTGTCAGGAGTGAATGTAGGAAGAAATTACAGTCCCTTCCTTTGAGTAACTCGGTTTTGAAAAGGAGAAGCATTAGGTTTTCCCAAGAGGGTAATATATAACCAAAGCTTTTGTTGTTGCTGCCCACTGCTTGTCTCTTTTGTGTATGAAAAGTTAGGAAAGGATTTAGTTATGTTGTCATAGTGGCAAAATGCACAGGCATCGGGTCCAGTTAAATCAGGATTTGAATTAGGGCCCCAAGGGAGAGTCTAGTCTAGACAGAAACACACAATAGATGTCGTGCTACCAATGCAATTGGAAACGTTCGTTGATCTGTTGCTCAAAAGTAGAGAATGAATAAGTAATAATAAATTATAACCCTAAGTGTTAATTTTTTTATTTTGTGGGGTAGGGAATAATCACTTACTGAATTATCAAACACAATAATAAAAAAATGAACAATCTGCTGTGTTTTTATGTACATTTTATCAGTTGTTTCCACCGAAACAAAACTAACTGAGAATAGATGTTCCTCTTTTCAAAACTGCTGATTAAAGTCTCAATTCTATATCTTAGATTATAAGACATTGCAGAACATAATTTTTGTTCATTTTTCTCATGTTTTCTTTCATTTTATTGTAGTCCCCCTGGTCTCATTTATTATTTTATAATATAACAAGCACACATTTACCTTAGGACTTTTCCTTTGTATTTGTTCTTTTAGAAATATTAATTAGTATTTTTGTAATTGGGAATTAATACATATATACATATATATATATCCCAGGTCAATGTGACCCATTTGATACATACCACCAAAGATGCTCCCCACTTAGGGTCCACCAAAACATTGTCAGTCATTCTTCTCCCACGTTGGGGTGAGTCCTCCGCTTTTCCTACCAACTGTCAAGCACTTGTTTTCCCCCAGACGTGTTTGCACCATTTACCCTCTTCTGACTTGATTTTTACTATCAGTATCCCCTATCCCTCTGATAGGGCTGTCTACCTATCTGGAAGAACCTTGTCATAGCTTTTCATGGCAGCCCCTTAGTGACAACATCCCCTTCCCCTCCCTTGACCATTTGATCCCAGCTGACGGGAGGCACACTCCAGCAAAGTGACCTTCAAAATACTTACCTAGATTGGATGGTGTGTGGTTCATTGACACCGGTCATGCTCTCCGCCAGGCTGTTTGACCCCAGTCCACAGACTGGATGCCCTACAAGCCTGAGCTTGCACTCCTCCTGCTGCTTGTTCTTACAGCAGTGCGTGCAATATTTGTCCTTTTGTGATCGACTAACTTTGCTTAGCATAATGTCTTCCAAATCCCTCCATTTCTTGAGATGGTTCATAGTTCGTTGCTGTTTTATAGGGATGCACAATATTCCATACACATAATTTTTATTTCAGCATAAAACATAAGGGCACAATCATCAACTCTCTATATAGATCATTATATATAGTCCTTATTTAGCTTTTCCATTTTTAAATAAACTACAACCAATATACAGCTTTGATAGTTTCCCACAAGTTATTTAAAAGAAATCTAGAATTTTAATCCTTTTGAAACTACAGCTTTCTGAAAATTTCACAGATCTTCCCCCTTATCTAAGGGTAAAGGAGCCCTATTGGTATAGTGCTTACTGTTGGGCTGTGATTTGCTTGGTCATTGGTCTGAAACTACCAGCAGTTCCATCAGAGAAAGAGTGGGCTTTCTGCTCCCATGAAGAGTTACAGTCTTAGAACCCCAAAGGGGCAGTTCAGCCCTTTCTTATAGGGTCACTATGAATCAGTATCCAATCAATGGTAGTGAGGAGTTTCTCAATTCAGAGATATTGAATTCAAACTTCACGCTCCACTCAGGCACTCTAAGTTCTCTGGGATCACTATATAAGTCTAGCAGTATGGCTTATAACTACCCAATCCCTCGGATGGGCCACAGTCACATTATTTGTAGGGTGCCACTCACTCTGTTTGTACAGTTACAAGACTATCAGTCCGGGTTGGCTAGAGAAACAAATCCAGAGATATTCATATGTATATATGAAAGGGTAATTATATATTAAAAAAAGTCTCATCCCAGTCCAGATCAAGTCCATAAGTCCAATATTAGTCCATATGTCTGATGCCAGTCTATAATTCCTCTTTAGATTCAAACAGCCAGGCAATGATGCTGAATGCCGGCCAGTGGGTGGCAAGTCTTATGGATCCAGTGGCAGTGGAAGCATCTCAGTACTGGCATGAGTCTCCACGTGGCTCCTCCAGCTCCAGGGCTCTGGCTCCATCAACATAGCTCCATGTGTCTTGTCATCAGAAATGTCAAAGCCAAAAAAGGGTGTCTAGCTTCCAGTGGGCTATTTTTCTCCATAGCGCCTCCAAATGATGTCATCAAGTTGTAAACTGACTGACAGGCTAAACTCCACCCCTTCACTCTTATTGGTTTCAGATTGACACCAGATTATGTAACTACCACATACCACCCCTTATCAACTTCACATTTTTACAAAACTCTTCAGCCATATATAATTTTTAAACAGAGCCTCATTTAAACATGTGCCAAAGCCTCGTTTAAACATAATGTTCTACAAGTGAACAACACAATAATATTCTATGCTTAACAATTTCAGTAGCATAATCCTATGAATATATTCCGATGCCTATGAAAGTTTGTAAGCTTGCCACTTCATTCCTTTATCTGCCCAATTTTAGGTATCCCTCTTTCATTAACCCAGTGCTCTGAGAAGACCATCATTCTTTGACGTGAAGAATCTTCATCCAGGTTGGAACCTTGTGAGTCTGCATCCATTAGGAAAGTCAAATCAAGACAGGCCCTTCATAAACCAGTAGTAATATACCCCAGTTCATAGGCTCAAAAACCTTCTCTTCGTCTTGTCAGGTTCTGGTCACCTCAATGTGGGCTGCCTCATTTAGCCTCACCAGGGTGCCCATTGGCCACCTCATCTTTCAACCATATGCCCCATCAAAAATTCTTTACCACCCTAGCCCCTTGTGTTAGGTCATGAACTTCAGACTAGTCAACTCGCTCTTGTCTTCTCCTCTAGATCCAGTGACCAGACAGACCCATCTCTTTATTGCTGTTTCCCTCACTTCCACCGAACAAGGGCATCCAGGTGGTCACCTAGCAAGCATTTCAGCCTGCCCAGAGGCTCCCTTCAACATTCAGTCCTAGCTAGGAGAGGTTTTTTTTATGTTTCCAGATTTTTTCCAGCTATTGGCACAAACTACTAGTTCAAAATTAAAAAAAACCCAAAACACCCAAAGGATTCCTCCACCACCACCACCCCAATCTGTCAACAGTCCCATAGGCAAGGCTCTTCACCTTCCATGGTCCTGAGCACTCAAGACAGTGGGCGGGGTTTATCACTTTAGAGCAATCTTTACAGGCATGCTGTATCCATTTAAATTCCAATTTAATGACAAATAGTCTTACAAGTTTTCTATTTTTACTTCCCAATAATCATTTTTATCAATCATTATATGAAAACAATAGGCAGAAGAAAACAAAATAAACTTAGTAGAGCCAGATCCTAACTTAATTCTTAAAACAGTCAAATTCAATCCTAATCTATTTTATCTTAATCCTTATCTGAATTATTCCATTGAGAAAAAATATGGCCTTACACCTCTGGTTTCATTGCCTCAAGCCATGCTAGGCCTTCTGTCAGCCATTTTGACCTTATGTCAGTCATTTCCCCTAAGTAGCATGGTCTCTGAGAAATTAAAGGGCAATTTCTATCCCTCAGCTTAAAATATATATTAACAACATTTGTTTTCACCATTTCAAACAGGAATAACCAAAATCAATTTCTAGGAATCAAAACTTTAAATTCCACATTCTTTCCAGGAAACAACCCAGTAAACTTCATGGATATATATGACTTCTGGCTAGCCAAAGAAGAAACACTGCCATGAGGCAGAGGTCAAGCAAGCATCCACTATCCATCTTTGTGATTTATTTCTCTAGTACCCAACTCCCAAGGTACCATAATGTGTCAGCCGGGCTGACTAGAGAAACAAATCCCACAGATACCCATACATGTATAAGAAAGAGTCCTATGTAAAAGAGTAATTGAATATTAAGAAAATATTCCAGCCCAATCTAGATCAAGTCCACAAATCCAATATTAGCCCATATGTCTGATGCCAGTCTGTAATTCTTCTTTAGACTCACACAGCCAGGCAATGATGCTGAATACAAGCCTGTAGGTGGCAAGTCTTGTAGATCCAGTGGCAGTGGAAGCATCTCAGTGCTGGCCTGGGTCTCCAAGTGGCTCCTCCAGCTCCAGGGCTCTGGCTCCATCAACATAGCTCCATGTGTCTTGTCATCAGGAATTTCAAAGCAGAGTGCCTAGCCTCCCGTGGGCTATTTATCTCCACAGTGCCTCCAAATGTTGCCATCAAGCTGTGACTTGATTAACAGGAAAGTCTTCACCCCATTCACTCTTAATAGTCTCATTTTGAAACCAGATTATGTAACTACCACAGAGCCTGTAGCCAGAGAGAACATACATAAAGAGAAATCCTTTGTCCTGCAGTTAGGTGAGCACAGGTGAGATATGAGAGTCAACTGCTTGGCAACAAGAGTGAAGAAGCAATGTAGCAAAGTTCTAATGCTGGATAAATCCATAAATTGAAATACATAGGAATATAAAAGATTCATTTCTGATCAAAGATTTAACAATAAACAAACTTTATAATTATCTGTATGTTATATACTTGAGTGATATATAATGTAAGACTTTCCAAAGTATAGAACAATTCTTAAGATGTGAACCACAGTCAGTAGATACTAAAATATTATTTATAATAAATATGTATTACACAAAAATATAGAATTTTGAATTCTTCCTTCAGCTGAAGTTTGACAAGATAAAATTAACAAGCATCTTCAAAAGATATTTCCTTAATCGGGATTTTGATGACTTAATTTTTAAGAAATTTATATATAAATTGAGGTTTTTCCCTATGTATTTCAATTTCCATTGTAAATTTTCATTAAACCAAATTATACAGTAAAACTTTCTGCTTTGAATGAAATCCAGATACACTTCTTAAAAGCAGCCCATTAGTTTAGGCAAAGGGAGAAGGATGCACTTCCATGGTTCCTGTGCATCGTGTCGTACAGAACTGACTACTGAAGCACTTACAAATTACAGATCTAGTATCTAATTGAAAGAGGTCAGTTATAAGAAGCATTATCCTAAACAAGTGCTAGGACAGAGGGGGAAATTAAGTCTTCATTTAAGGATGAAGACAGAAAATAAAGAGCCAGAAAAGCTGAATGATTGATTTGTCAAACTGGGAAATTCAGAGCAGGCAGTGGATTGTTGAGACATAAGGATGTCAGAATGAAACCAATGGAGACATGGGAGTTCAAGGGCCAGTTTCCAGAGCCATGAACATTAGGCCCCACCACTATTAACTGTTATCTATGGTTTTGAACCTCCTCTCCCTGGCATCATCCCACTGGGCTTAGAGTTGGAGGACATGCTAATCGCTGCTTCAACAAGTCTTCCTCCTCCCTGAAATGTCTCATATTATTGCAGCATATCATCTTCAACCCTGCATTTTCACTTTCACTTGCTGTCCTGCCAGTCACTGTTCATTATTCTTCAAGACGGTCAGTTCCAGGTCTCGTTAATTCTATCCATCAATATCTCTTCACACTCCTAGACTACCTCAACATTCTTACAGGCCACAGGGCGGGGACTAGATTAGAGCAAGAGTAAAAGGTAAGGAGGCGTTCTTTTTGAGGGGCTTGTAGTTGGCCAATAACTGCAATCCGTGATAACCTTAATTTACTATCTCTTCAGCTCAATTCTTCTAGTACCCATAATGCAACCCTACTGATTAATCGTTCCTACTAAATTAATTTTTCCTCATGCCCCTTATGTTTAACTTCTTATTGTTAACAATGCATTATGTTGGTAAGTCATCTTTACTACAACAGGTTACCACATCTTTCCCCAGCAGAGAAGCTGTGAGTTTCCAACCATGGACCTTTGGGTTAGCAACTCAACGCTTAATCACTGTGCCATTAGGGCCTCTCGGTCTCCTTGTTTCTCATATTTAATATAAAGGTCAGTTGTCACCATTGCTGCCTTACAAATGCTCTGGACTCTCTTTCCTGTACCCCACTTCTTGTACTCATTTGACAAAAACAAAACAAAAAAAAACCCTGGCTATTGTCTGCCTACTTCACACTTGCTCTCATGAGGTAAATATGTTTGGAGGTGGGGCGGAGGGAAATCATGTGAAATCCTTTTCTGTACACTACACAGGAGCCCTAATGGCATGGTGCTTACATGTTGGGCTGCTCTCTCAAGGTCAGCACTTCAAAATCAGAAAAATGAGGCTTTCTACTTCCATAAACAGTTATAGTCCAGAGTGATAATTAGTTTATTGTGCCAACCTGGCTGAGAAACATATGTGGGATAAATTGAAGGGTGGAGAGATAAATGGCTTGGTGAGCCTCGCCTTTGTTGTCTCTTGTTCTTTGATCATCAGACCAGTGTGCAGCTGTCTTGCTTGTTCTGTGCCTCAATTTGCAAGCTACACTACTTGTGGGACATCTAACCCATGGGCTGTGTCCCTGTAATTTGAGGTGTCTTCAAGACCTGCTTTGCCACACAATTGGAATTTACGTCTCTTGAGCTGGGGACTGCCGGACCCTGTCATCTGGCTGACTGTTGGTGACCTGCCTAGCTGTTTTCTGCCTGTGCCTAGATAGCCTGAATTACTCTAAAAAGGACTCCCTGGCGGCCCTCAAGACTTGAAGGACTGCCAGTGTCTCACAACTCTCACAGGAGTGAGTTGCACTCAGCCATTTGTACTGCCTTATAATTTAACTTTATTTCTTGTGTTATTTATACAGATAGGTATATCTGTATAAATATATCTTATATATAAGATAGATAAATATATATTATATATAAATATATTATATATACATTATTAGCAATCTGGTTTTGTCTCTCTAGAGAAGCCTGCCTAACACATCTGAGAAAATCACAAGGCAGGTCTACCCTGTTCAATAGAGTCGCTATGAGTGAGTATTGACTCAATGACAGTGAGCTTGTTTGGTTTCATTGACCATAAACCTCAAGTGAAATCTTCAGCGTCCTAGAAAATCATGCTTTTTAATGTTCTGAATGTTTTTCTGTATATGGAGTTCAGGATGGGTGGGTCTTTAAAGGCAGGAACTGGATTAATAATTAACTGGAAGTGCAAAAGGAGAGGTTGGGGTCAATGGGGAGTCAACAGCAATGGGCCCAAAAGGAAGAAAATATCCCAATGCTGATTGTGGTGATGACTGCACAAGCCTTCTTAATATGGTAGAACTCTTGAATTGTATGAGATGTTGATTATAGCTCAATAATCTATTTAAAATATCTGTCTGTAGGTGGACAGAGTTATTTCTGGATTCTATATTCTCTTCCATTGATGTATCTATGCATCCTTTATTGTACCAATATCAGATTGTTTTGACTAGCTTAACTGTGTAGTAGGTTTAGAGATTCGGCAGTGAAAGAGCTAATACTTTGTTCTTCTTCTTTATTAGTGCTGTGCTTAACCTGGGTCTCTTTCCTTTCCAATTTAAATTTGGTAATAAATTTTTCCATCTCTTTAAAGAATATTGTGGCTATCGGAGTCAAATTTGTATTATATTTTATAGATCACTTTGAGTAGTGCTGGCATTTTCACAATTATCAGGTCTCCCTATCCATACACACAGTATGACGTTCCATTTATGAAGGTCTCTTTTGGTTTCTTATATTACAATTTTTTAAAATTATTATTAATTAGGAGTTAATAAATTTATTATATTATTCCATAGCTCAATCATGCCAAGCAGAATTGTACAATTGCTACCACAATCAGTTTCCCAATGTCTTTTCCTTACTAGATTCCTTGACCTTATCTCCCTTTTATCACCCTGCGCACTGCCTCCTGTAATTTTTTTTTTTAACAAGTGTCTTGTTTGTCTAAGGCGCTCTGGTGGTGTGGGGTTACATGTTGGGCTGCTAAGTTTAAGGCCGGAAGTTCAAAACACATCAAAGTCCAACACCACCAGCTGCTCTAGGAGAAATATGGGTCTTTCTACTCCTGTAAAGAATGATAGTCTCAGAGGCAGTTCTTCCCTATCCAGTTGGTCTCTATGAGTCAGCATCAATGTGATGGCAGTGAGTTTGGGCTTTTGGTTTTTGTTCCTCTGGTTAGATTTATTCTAAGAATTTCATCTTGTGGATGACTATTATAAATAGTGTTGTTTTATTTATTTCCTTTTCAGCTCTCTCTTCATTAATATGTTGTTGTTAGATGCCATCTAGTTGGTTCAGACCCATAGCAACCCTCTGAATAACGGAACACAACACTGCATGGTCCTGAACCATCCTTGCCATTGTTCCTGTGTCTAAGCCCACTGATGTGGCCACCTCGTCAATCCATTTCCTTGAGAGTCTGCCTTCCTCTTTTTCATGGCTCCGTCCATTTCACCCAGCATGATGTTCTTCTCCAGAGACTTGTCTCTCCTGACAACACACCTAATGTCTGTAAGAGGAAGTCTTGCCATCCTTGACTCTAAAGAACACTCTGCACAGACATCTTCCTGCACAGATTTCTTTGTCTTTTTAGCAGTCCATGGTCATTTCAATATTCTCCTCCAGTACCATAATTCAAATGCATAGATTGTTCTTTGGTCTTCCTTATTCAATGTATAATTTGCACATGCATATGAAGCAATAGAAAATACCATAGCTTGAGTCAGGTTCAACTTAGTCTTAATACCCTTGCTCTCCAATACTCTGAAGCGGTCTTATGCAACAGATTTACCTAAACAATGCATCTTTTGATCTTTTGATCTCTTGACTGACTGCTGCTTCCATGAGCTCTAATTTTGGATGCAAGCAAGACAAAATCCGTGACAGCTTCCATCTTTTCTTCCTTTATCATGATGTTAGTGGTCCAGTTGTGAATATTATGGTTTTCTTTACATTTAGTGTTAATCCATATTGAAAGCTTTAATTATTGATCATCATCGGTAAATGTCTTGAAGTTTATTTGGTTTGAAACAAATATTGACTCTTTTACTTTGAAAAAATGGTCATTTTCCCATCCTTTCATTTCTATTTTATGTTTGTCTTTACATCTAAGTTTTAGTTCTTGGAAGCAGAATACTGTTGGCTCTTCCTTTAACTATTCTACTACTCTCTGTCTCTTGGCTGGGTCATTTAGTCCATATACACTCAGTGTCATTATTGATAAATGTGAATTTATTGATGTCATTTTTCTGTATAAACAATTTGTTGTGCTGTTGCTTTCTTTGTTTCTGTAGTGAATTTGTTTTGTTTATAGTTTTCTTTGTTGTATTTTACTTTTTACTATATTTTTATTTTAATGAGGTCTATCCCATTTATTTGAGGCTATTTTGCAATTGGGTAGAATTCTGATTGGTATTGTCTTATATGTTTGTCTCAGATTGATGTCTGCTTCTGTTGATTTTCTGTCCAAAGAGCTCATCTTACAGTAAGGTTGGTTTTGTTTTTACAAATTATTTTAATTTCTCCTTTTCTTGAAATGCCCGTGTTTCTCCCTCTTGTCTGAGGTATATTTTTACTAGATGTAAGACTATTGATTGACAATTTTTAATTTCAACGTTTGATATGTATCATCCCATTGCATGTTTGCTTGTATTATTTCTGCTGGGAAAAAAATCAAAGCTTAGTTTTATCGATTTCCCTTTGTAGATAACTTACTTTTTCCCAAGTTCCTCTAAGGATTCATTCTTTGTCTTTGACTTTAGAAACCTTACGTCTAATATGTTGTGGTGATTTTGTGTGTGTGTCTATTCGATTTGGGGTGCACTCAGCTACTTGCAGAATCATTTTTTTTAATTTCATGATGTTATGGATGTTTATCCAGCAACTCTTGAACAATTTGTGTGCTTTTTTTCTCTTCCTTTTATGGAATTCCTATCATAAATTTGTTATTCCTCTTGCTAGTCTCTTATGTAATACTTAGCTTAAAAGTTTTGTTCATGGATTATTCTTCTCATAGTTTAGTACTGAGAGATTGTTTTCAACATCATTAATTTGCAGCCTCCCACCCCATCACTTCAAGTTTAGTACTTTGTTCTTTTGGTCTATTTTCTATTTCAATAACTTAGTATTGATCTTCTTGGTTTCTATTTGTAGTTTTTGTATATTTTATAATTTGTCATTTATTTTGTTATATTGCTCTTTTAGTGTTTTTCTGATTCATTTATATTTTTCTGCCCCCCACCCCCTCCAATAGCTGCCCCTCTCAAACTTTCTATCTATTGAAATATCTGCACATTATTGTCTATCTTGTTTAAACTTGTAACTTAAGTTTTCTGTTGTCTCTGAAATATCATGCTGGTTCCATGGTTGTTTGGTGTGTGTGTGTGTGTGTGAGTGTGTGTAGTTGTTTATCAGTTGACCCTGGTGTCAGTGATGCTCCTTGTCCACTATGTGTAACTGTTGGAGTTGGGGGTGGGGAAGGAGTAGGACATGTATGGACATTTGTCTCCACTGGGTGAAGCAAAGGGAAATCAATAAAAACAAGCTTTGATTCTTTTCCCCAGCAAGCCCTTCTATTAGTGTTTCATACACTGCATTTGCATAGTCCCACCCAATCATTTTGTGGGTATTACTGAGACATAGATATGTTGAGATATATCTGTGAGAATTTAAAAAACAATAAGAGAGTATAAAAACAAAAACAAACAAATAGTTTAACCAACAAGTAAATGCACAAAAGTCAAAATAAAAAAGAAATGCAAATCAAAAATAATAGTAGTAGTAAATAAGTAAATACAATTATTTTTAAAAGAATGTTCAGATAGAATCTAGTAGTGACTTTCAATTTTCAGTTATCACTATATGCTTATCAAGATCCCATTCTTGTGCTCAATATTGGAGTGCAGGAAGGAGTGTGTGAGAGTGTCGTGCAGTGATATGTCTGGACGCCAGGCTGTTATGGGGAATTAAGAATGATTCTACTCTTCTTGAGTCCTATCCCCCTTTTCTAGAGGCATATCAAACAAAACAGATGGAGAAGCAAAACCGAAGAGAGGAAAACATTCCCAAGACACCACCAGTAGCACCATGATACTGAAAGTCTTATGGAACATTTAGTTGAGGGGTTGCCAGTAGAGCTCATACACTGCTCTTTTGGTGTAAAAATACCCCTAAACCAGCACAATCAGGATCAGAGATAGAGTCCACAAATGTGTGCAACCTCTGCTTTGCTGATTTAAAAATAGCCCTAAACTGGTTTGGTCAGACCAATGAGATAGGTTGCCTTTGCCAGCTCCACCTGAGCTGAGTCGGGTACGACAGCTGGATGTGGGCTCTTGACCGCACTCATGGAGAATCAGGGATGGCTCAGTCCCTACTATGACAGTCTCTGAGGATATTGGTATTCATCTCATTTAGCCTTTTTTCACTTCAGAAATTCAGGGTCTCAGGTTTTACTCCTGTATCTGTTTTCTCACATCTTTGTTGAAGAGGGTTTCCACCATATGAATGCCCCATTTTTAGGGCAAGTCCCTGCATTTTAAAATCTTATTTCAAATTAATAAAATAATCTTAAAATTAAGATTATAATGGTTACTTAGTGTTATGTTCTTAGAGAACAACAAGATCAATTGACATAACATTGTCCACAAAGACAATGTTGCATGTACTATTCTGGGGACAGTTATTGGAGTCTCAAAAGTTCATGAGTGGTCACTTGATATATAAGTATTGACATATTTATATATTTGATATAAAAATACTAAATATACCATGCCCCTAAGGAGATGTCAATTACAAAATATGACACAGGGGTCATGTCTCACCTCCTTC
The DNA here is from genome assembly GCF_050624435.1 of Tenrec ecaudatus. Taxonomy (NCBI): domain Eukaryota; kingdom Metazoa; phylum Chordata; class Mammalia; order Afrosoricida; family Tenrecidae; genus Tenrec; species Tenrec ecaudatus. Next base: position 116,938,358 of record NC_134532.1, read on the forward strand.
AGCTACATAAGGGAGAAGTCCTCACCAACCCAAGGCCATCTGGCAGAAGGCAGGAGTCAGACACACACCCTACCCCATCCATCCTTCTTTCAGCCTTTTCTGACACACAGCACGCTACTTCTCTGCTGGGTTAGCTAATCCTTTGAAATGGACACACAGAATCCACACAAATTTCTCATCATTAAGGGTGTTTGTTAGGGAAGTTGACAGGCTGCCACAAGCCAGGATCAGAAAATATTCAGGGTATAGTCACAGGGCCACAGTAACACCTCTCCTCGGCCAGCAGCTAAGTCTCTCCCTAGTCCTCAGCTTTTCAGACCCTTGTCCTCTGCATCTCCAGCTAAGTCAACAGGTCCACCCACTGCTCTGCATCACAATTTCATAGTCCTGGCACTGCTCCTCTGCTCTTGCCCTGGCCTCTGGCCCCCCAAAAATTTGATATAAAAATTACAATAGATACTGAACAAAATCTGATCTCTTTTAGGGTTTCTCACCCCTTTTCCTTTTATCTGTTCAAACTGCATTTTTCTAGTGGATAGAAAAGTAGACGGTGTGGGGTAACCTTGGCTCATATGGCATGGTGTTCTCCTAAGACATCATCTCCTTACATGCCACAGAACAGAAAGCTATCCCTTCCACAGGCATGAACGTCTGTCCAATGAGGCACTTGCTGCAGCAGAAGCACAGGAAGCACTCAGTGGGGTGTGCCAGCTGAAGTTGTTGTCGGTCACCTGGCTGGACCTCTGTGTCAATGGCATTGTGACATCCTTGGCGCACATGGGCTTGTCATTGACCATCACATGTATCTCCCCAGCTAAAACATTATCACAGTCAAAGCAGCAACATTTTTTTAGATGCCAATTCAGGTAGGTATTTCAAACGGATTCCCCAAACAGTTCTTCCTTAATATTCCCAGGAATTCTCTCTCTTCCAGGGGAAAGGCAACCACAACTCACCAAGTCCTTCTATTAATGCAGCGGTTCTCAACCTGTGGGTTGCGACCCCTTTGGGGGTCGAATGACCCTTTCACAGGGGTCGCTTAAGACCATCAGAAAACACATAAATATTTCACAATATATAATTACATACTTTTTTGTGATTAACCACTGTGCTTTAATTATGTTTAATTATGTTCAGTAAGTAACAATGAAAATACATCCTGCATATCAGATATTTATATTATGATTCATAACAGTAGCAAAATTACACTTACGAAGTAGCAACAGACATCTTTTTGTAGTTAGGTGTCATCACAACATGAGGAACTGTATTAATGGGCCATGGGCTTAGGAAAGTTGAGAACCTTGGATATTTCACTTTGCCACACAATAAGAATAAAAAAATAAAGTTGTAGTAAATTTGAAATTCATTTGCAAATAGTGAAGGAAATTCTCTTTATCCACAAAACAATTTGAAAATTTATTCTAAATTTTATATTTTTCTATTTTTTTATTTAATAGTTTAACTTTAGAGAAACATTCAGGTTTCCCAAAAAAAACTAGCAGTTTGGAATACATGGAGCTGGGAGAAATATATAGTAATTTTCCTGAAAGCAAATTTTTTTAAACAATTTATTAGGGGCTCATACAACTCTTATCACAGTCCATACATACACATACATCAATTGTATAAAGCATATCTGTACATTATTTTCCCTAATCATTTTCTTTTTTTTAATCCTCTTTTCTTTTTTTACATTTTATTAGGGACTCATACAACTCTTATCACAATCCATACATATACATACATCAATTGTATAAAGCACATCCATACAGTCCCTGCCCCAATCATTCTCAAAGCATTGAAAGCAAATTTTTTATCCCCTCCATCCCTACCTTCCAAGAAACCTTATTTCTTAATTAATTTATTTACTTTGTCATATCTTACACCATCCACTATATCCAGTCGCATACAATTCTATTATTCACTCCCCCCAAGTGGGGTTATAGCAGTCATCAATCCTATCAGTTCCCCCTTCCCCCCTTCTTCGCGTCTTCCCCATCCTCAGGGCTGTAATTCTGATGTTTGGGGTTGGAAAAAGATGAGATGTCAGGCAGTTTGACCACCTTGCTGCCATGGGCAGAGGGTATTCTCAGAAACTGACTTATCTCGGTATTCACTGACAACAGAACACAAGAGCTCTGCTCCAGATCTCTGGCCTGCTCTAGATCTCTTTCCAGATCTCTATAAAGCAATTTTTATTCTAAGAGAAAGAAAGAAATTTGGTGTATTCACCAATGAGGAATCCATTAGAAATGCAATTTTTAAAAAAGAAAATTTAGTAACTTAAATTGCTTATGTAATGATGAGCTAAAACAGAATAGAAACATGTCATTACTATGACCTCAAAATCAGAATGAACTTGGAAGACAATAGGACAGAAATATAGCAAAATGTAATGGTGATTTTATGCGGAGTCGTATGACAGTGCTACTGGTGATTTTGATAAACTGTTTTATGTACTTCGAAGTTTCTCCAATGAATGCATATTACTTTTATAATCATAAAATTCTTGATTGCAAATAAGAAATAGAGAGAAACATAATTAGCAGAACTTTCCAGAAAATCATCATACATTGGTATGTTCTATATAAAGCTTAGTTAAATTATGTGTGTGTATGTTTATTTGCACTCTGTTTAGTCAGTTCCATTCGTTCATATTTATTAAATTTATTCTAGGTTTTCCTTCCCTATTAAATTGCTTTACATTCTTAATTTACTTCATTTCTATTTATAGGCATAGTCTGGCAAGTCTCTCTTTTTCCATCACTACCTCTATATTCCATTGTACAGAGGAAAAGGTATGAAAAAAGGCTCCTGGTAGATTTTTCCCTGTCTACACTTGACCTTCCTGGTTGCTTCAGAAATTGAGCTATTTTGCCCATGGCTTACCTGGTTCTTGTGTTGTAGATCCAAGATTTATGCCTTTATTTGATACTCACACTTCATGGAAGTAGAAGTGCCTCATTTGGAGGAGACCAGTGATTGAAGATAGGCTTGAATACTCAATTATGTTATGTCTGGGTATTAAATATCCCCCTACTACTTCATGGACTCCTAAAAGTACAATTGTTAATCACTTGGCTGCTAAACTAAAAGTTGGCACTGCAAACCGACCCAATGGCTCCCTGGGAGAAACACCAGGTGATGTATTTCTGTAAAGGTTATAGACACAAAAACCCTGTGCTGCTGTTCTACTCTCTTGATTGGGTCACTATGTGCATAAGTCTATACCTAGAACTAAGCAAAAACAACTACTATTACTAGAGGTATATAATGGTGTATATAATTGCTTAGCTGATCCACTAAAATTTGTAAAGCTTTATCAATGCTTGAATGCTGGGATGCTTGATTAACTTCACTAACACTATCAAGCTTCTTCTTCTGTGGTTACAAGTTGAAACCTCCTATGAAATTAACATCTTCCTGGGTAATTTCTTCTTCTTCTCCCCTTTTCCACCTTTCAACCTCCCTTCTCTCTTTGGGCCATTCTGCTGCCAATCATTATGAGCAGCCTGCCTGGAAGATGTGGAGCCTCCCATGCCCATCAGGCATCTATCTTCTTACATGTACTTTCAGTTCTGGGGCATTGTTCCTTCACATTAATATGTGTACAAATCACAAAACTCTAGAATTTAGTTAGAGTTCAAGTTCCCTTCTTCTCAAACCAGAGGATCACAGGTTTTGAGACAGAAAAGATTTAGCTTAGCAACATTAACATTGCATTTATCTAATACCTGAAAGGGATTATAATCAAGCATTTAATGATCATTAAAAAAATAATGTCAGGGACTTTGTTAGAGTTGCTATTGTTTTATTTGTTGTTATTCTTAGTAGTAGTAGTAGTACTGCCCTTGTCTTCATAAATATTTACTAAGTGTAACTAGTCAATGACACACACTGCCATCTCATCAATTCTAACTCATAGCAACCCTCCCTGCAGAGGGTTTCTGAGGCCTTGACTCATGGAGTGGCTGTTAGGTTTGAACCACCACTTTGTGGTTAGCAGTTCAAGGCTTTATCCAACAGTTTCCTGTATGGTGACATGAAATTTCTTAATATGGTTCTTCTGTCCATTTCTCTGTAACTCCAGCCAAATGACTGGGTGGGGCTATGCAAAAGAGTGTATATAACACTGATAGAGGATACTGGTTAGTTTGGGATGTCACTGCACTGCCTAAAATGATGAATCATCTTGGAAGCAAGAATAGAGAGGATTTCCAGGGCTACCAAGGAAGAAGAGCCCCCTGTGGCCCACATTTGAGCTCTCTTTCTGAAGTGGGGGAGGCCAGGATCAGAGGTATCAAAGGCTGAGGGAAAGAGACCATGAGACACAACAGAGGAGCAGCACCAAGGATATGAGATGGAGGCAGGACAGTAGCTGGACTTTCTGGATCATGGAGACAGAGGCCAAGGGGACTCATGGCTGGAAGGCTGACAGGTTGAGAACCAGAGAGAAACTTGTCTAATGACTGAGCAGAGGCATTGCTATGGACCAGTGACTATATTCTTCCTGTTTTCTGATCCTGACTTGTAACCTGAAAACTTTTCTAATAACCCCCCATAATTTAGGGTGTGGACTACAAGTTCAATGTGGCCACTGCACATACTATCGAACACAACAGATAAGCAGAGCGCTGTGAGAAGAACAGTTGATACTTCAATAGGGCAAAGGAGAGTTGAACGTAAAGACATGTATGACTTCTGTTGTCGTACTAGATACACCAGAGGAGGTCAGATGTGGCCTTGTGCTTTTGTCACACCCAGGAGAGAAGTGTCTTCAATGTGTATAAACAAACAACCAATTTCTGAATTTATGCCACAGACAAAGAAATTGCCGTTCCTTTTGTCAATAGAATTTAATCCCCAGAAATATAAATAGCTTTACTATATATCCCTCAAACTTTACATTTATTTTATTCTTTCCATCATACATACAGTATTTATACTTGAGTATAAGCCAACCTGAATATCAGCCAAGGCACCTGATTTTAACACAAAAAGGACATAAAAATGTGATGAAAAATGGCTTATACAGGAGTATATATGGTACTTATTTACATTCTCTATGCATATGTTTGATTTTGCTGCTTAATGAAACGATTACCATTTTAAGTTTAGCAAACAGCATAATACCTATTATATTAACAGAAATATGCCAATTTGTAATCAGAATTCTGTCAATTTTCTAATAGCTACAATTTTAACAATTCTAAGTTCATACATACACCATATTTATATGCTATAAAAATGACTCAGAGGCCATATCTGACCCCCCTCAGCTCGATAAAGGAGGAGAATCCCTCTCCACACAAATTCAAGGTTAACCGCCAAAAGACAGAGGTCCGATAAGCTTCCACGTCCCACCCTTCCTTACCCTATTCTAACATCAATCATTCGTCCCAGGACACTCTACTTCTCAGATGGATTTGATAATTCATTGTAGTGGCCATGCAGAATTCATCGTCAACATTCAAAATTCTGGGAGCTTGATAGGGCAGTTGACAGGTTACCGTAGCTGGGGTCAGAGAACATTAAGGATATAATCCTTGATCCACATCAACACGCCTCATCCAGCAGCCATGTCTCCTTTCTTCCTGGTTCTCAGTCTCTTAACCATGAATCGCCTTGGCATCCAACTCCACAGGCTAGGAAGCCCTCCCACTGCTCCTTCCCATGGACCTGCCTCTGCCTGTGATCTCAGCATGGCATGGCCTCTGGTCTTGATCTCAATCACTTTAAGCAGGTATTTTGAATGTACGCTGATGGAGATTTTTCTTTCTTGATGGTCCCTCAAATTTTCTCTGTTCTTACTTCTGAGATGGCTAATTCTTATTGCTAGGGAAGTAGCAACTAAAACTGACCAATCTCTTTTCTTAGAATTTCACACATTTTGTGATGGTCATTTTGGTAATAATCAATATCAAATCATAAGGATTAAAATCTAACTAATACCAAATTAATACCAAATCCTAAAGAGTTGGAGTTTGGGAAAGTCCCTAAAGAAGTCCAACTCCTGCAATAGGCAAGTCTGCTCCATTCCCCCCTACTCTTCCCTGGAATATATTCTTTCACAAGTCTGGGTTCTGTGATTTGTTACCTTCTCCCACAGAAAAGTTTGAGAAAATGTCTCACATAATGGTGAACGTATTCACCCAAAAGTCCCAAATCCAAAGGTCAGGAAGGAATAAGCTAGATTCTGGGGACAGAGGGATGTGATCTTTCTGGCTCTTTCCAATGATGAGATCACACCTGCGGATTCTAAGGGGTCTCATTCTATAGGCAGTAGGATAGCATTGAAGGGAATCCTGTTCACAGTTACTCACAGGCGAATCCTACCAGAATCTTTCCCCTCCTTCTTACCAGACCTATGTAGGGAAAGGTTATTTGGTGGGAAAGGTTAAAGGTTCATGGTACAAACAAATTTTATTCAAATATAATAATATATTCTTTCTCCCTGGACTATATATTATTTATGCAAATATGACTTTGAAAGGATGCGACCTATAGGCCTTGGCCTCCTACTAATCTTAATCAGCCAGACAGTCCCCCAGACCTTTCAAGAAGCAATTTTTGTTTTTGCTTCCTCTTAACTGTGGCGTATAATTCCTTACATCCATTACAAGCAATAATAACCAGGATATCCACAAGACAGTGTGGTCTAATTCACACACTCTACTAGGGTCAGATCATAATCTCATTCCTGATTGTTGGCAAATAGTGCACTCCAAACTGGGGGTATAGCCATAGGAGTATGAAATCCAGAATTATAACATATACATAAGGGATTATGGCTGGAAGGGCCAGATTGAGTGTTACTCACACTATATTTACCTACTCCCATTTGATCATTTGGTGGAGTTACAGAGAGTTAAATAGAAAAGCTATATTAAAAAATGTCACTTCTCCACATATAACAACTCTCAATTAGTGAGCAAATAATCTTAGTAACGTCAGAAAAACTCATCAGTGCTTTTTGATATAAGCAATTGCAAGTTTTTATCATCCAATTATGATTATATTAAACGCTGTATTATTTTACTTACTTAAATCATTCCGGTTGTTAGTTGCCTTTGATTCGGTTCTTACTCATGGGGATCTTAAGCATAACAGATGAGACATGTCCAATTCCTTCCTACTTAACAGCATGGTTAGGTCCCCCAAACATGGTATTATGCAAAAATGGATGGTGACCACGTCATATAAAAAAACAGAGGATGAGTACATCATAGTATAACCTCCAAGGCACTGAGAATCATGGCCCTGCCAAACTAACACATAACCTTAACCATCACAGCCCCAATATTGCTCTGACCTTGTACTTCAGCATTTATTACTAGTGTGTGTGTGTGTGTGTGTGTGTGTGCGTGTGTGTGTGTGTAATGAGCTGTGAACTGGAGAAAAGACTTGGTGGCTGGTTGGGAAGAACAATGACTGTATCGCTACTGTTTGCTGATCTTGACTTGTGGCTACCTCTCAACTTCCCTAGTAAGTCCCCTTAAGTGTGAATATTGGTCTCATACAAGTTCTGTGTGTTTATTGCAATGAATTATAGAACCCAGCATAGATGTAGAGTGGTGTGGGAGGAACGACTGGTGTCAGATTCGGTAAAGAAGGACACCTTCTTAAAATGATTGAGGGTGTGATGTGTGAGTCTATGCTAGCGGAGCTGTTAGAAAGAAGGATGGAGCCTGGAGACATGCCCGGACCCTGTCTGGTGGCATTAGGGAAGCCAGAGGAGCTCAAATATGACCCTCGATGACTGTTTATTGAAACTGTCATCCCTAGTCTCTGCAAACCGAGGGCTCAGAATTTAAGCTCTAATACATTTCCCTCCTCCACTCTTGGATTTTATTATTTACAATCTTTGGGTCTTACTGGTGTACTTTTTCCTGTGTGAACATAGCTGACACCTCATTTAGACTTGTTTGAAGACAGGCTTTTAAACCTGTCAGATGCTCTTCTTTATGATGGCACCATCTGATTTCCTCCCCACACTTGCTGAAGCACCTGTATCTTTAGGCATGCATCTGTGAGGACAAGTTTCAAGTAGGGTCATGACCCTAACATATTTGTGATGTTTCCCACTGTGTGAAACTCAGTGGTCATATCTTGTCTCATTTTAATGAGATCATTCTGTATCTTAGTTTATAAATTCAACCTCCTGGTTACCAGGAGCAGTGCTGCACACAAATGATGATTAAGGGAGAGCCCCTTGCACTGTGGCTGCTTATTGCATAAGGACTTAATTTAGGTCATTAGGTTCCTGGAGTGTATGGTCGTTTGGGCTGTCATAGAACAGAGGTATGAAAACCTCATCACATGCTTTTTGGAACAGGATGGATACCAGCTTTCATGTGGAATCTTATACCTATGGTCATGCTTCAAATTCATAGGTGTTGAGCAAGGACCTTCGCGTAGAGTACAAGATTCTGTATAGCTCTGCTTAGAGTGCTGGGCATATCTTTTTAGACAGAGTTAAAGGTGAAAACCACTTTTTTTTATCAATGTTTTAATATCACCGAGTAAATGAGGGCAGAAAATTACTAAGAACTACCCATGAGTTCAAGTCCTAATTGACTTTAAAATAGTCTGTAGTGTGGTCTGACTCATGCTTCTACCGGTAATTTATTTTTAGTGAAATTGCAGATGTTGGTGGGGTATATTGCATGATCTAAAAAACATATAAAATAAAGTGGGATATGTGTTCATAAATGTGGACTGTGCTGATCCAATGAAGCTATGGTAGTTGGCAAAGCAGGCTAGCCACACTGTCCTTGTAAAATATAGGAATTTTGCTTGCATGCTGTGCATGCAATGCAGCCAGCCTTTATTTGGAGACTGCTATTAAAAAGGAGGCCACATGTCAAGGTGGCCCAATGTTTGACCACTAACCAAAATGCTGACGGTTTGAACTCGGAAGTCACTCCATGTGAGAAAGATGTGGTAATCTGCTTCTGTTAAGACGAGAGTCTTGAAAAACATATGGATAATTCTAGTTTGTCTTCTTAGGTCACTCTGAGAAGGACTTGACTCAAGCAACAGAGTTTTGAAGATTTTGCTGTTCAAATAGCAAAAGGATTTTGATAAGAAGGTTGCTGGAAAATATAGCATGCCGGAAGCTCCAGGATGCTTGATCTTGTCAGCTAATGTGAGAAGGAAGCCATTAAAAATCCCTGATACCTCTCTGTAGATACCAGTGTTTTTTAAAAGAATCTCCCTGGCTCCACTGAACACTCAATGTTACAAGAGAGGAATGTCTAAAAGGACACTCCATTACATTCTCCAGGCTTGGCTCTCGACTCTTCATAGCTTGAACCTAAACCACACCTCTGAATCCTTCCTTTGTATCTGAGTCCGCCAACTATGAACTGCTTCTTTCCTCTTGTTTCTCTTTCAAACTTATTACAGACAATTGCCTTCTATTTTACCATCTTTGTTTTATAGAAAGATGCCCTGGTCTTATTGTGAGTTAGGTGGCTTTGTTGTTGTTGCTGTTGTTATTTTCCAACTAACCTCTATCCCCAGACACTCCACGGGAGAAAAATGAGGCTGTCTGCTTCCATAAAGATTTACTGTCTCACAAATCCGAAGGGTCAGTTCTAATCTGTCCTTTAGGCTCAATGTGAATTGGGATTGATTCTCAATGGTAGTAAGTTTTGCCTTTATATACATGAAATAATAATAAATAAGTAAATAATATAGTAAATGTACATATATGTGTATGTATGAATGTATGTATGAATGTATGTAAGTATGTGTGTATGTATGTATATGCAAAGTGGCTAGATTAAAGTGATTTCTTAGTGACAGGAAAAAAGACACTGGAGAAAAGAAAAAGGGCTCCCCTGTTGCAACGTGAGGTTAGAAGAATCTCGAGGTGATACTATGTTGTTAAGGTTGAAGGTTCAAGTCTACCCAGAGTTGCCTCAAAAGAAAGGGAGAATCATCTACTTCTGAAAAATCAGCCCCTGGAAATCCTGTGGAGCTCCGACATGCACAAAGTCAACATTAATCAGAATTCGTCCCATGGCAACTAGTTTTAACAGAAGTGTGTAAAATAATAAATGAGCGTGTGAGTAAAACACTCAGAATTGGTTCAAAATAATCTGAATGTTCATTTATGAGCATCTCCTGTGAGTTGTTATTGCTTACATACTGAGCACTAGGTTTGAAGACAGCTGTAGTTTGCAGTATGACCTTAAATCCATTTGGGGTTTCTATACAGATTCAACCTGTAGAGAATTATTTCAGCCCACTCACCAGAGATGTAAAAAGCTCTGTGGTCAGACAAAGTGGATTTGAAAGTGGATTACTATGACCCCATAGATAGCTCAGGGAGGGGCAGCTGCACCCTCAGAAACTTACCTGGGTGGGTCAGTGCCCTGGATGGGAATTGTAGTACTAGGGTCATGTAGCCCTGAGTCCCGCAGTGATTGCCTTTGTCAAAGAGCTGAGCCAATCTTGTAGGCTTTTCTAATCTTCAAGAATGCACATTTCCAAATAATCATCCATTTCCTGCTTCTGTAGTTAGGTTTGCAAGTGTGATAAATTGATCTGATAACAATTATGATTCTGGGACACAACTCTTTGTTCTCCATGTCCTACTTCGGTAACCACATGATTCTGAATCTTTGGACACCATTATGGTCCTGTCGTAATGGTCTCTCTCATCTGGATGATTTGCTTCTGTTCTTATATTTTCCCTGTTCAACACTTAATATATGTGTCTCTATAAATTATATTTGAATTTGAGACATCTTTTCTCCCCTAAGATAGTAATAGGTTGAGAATTCAAACATCAAACCTTGTTTTATAAATGCAAATTCATTACTTGGGGTTGTAATATGTCAGTGACCCAAGGTACACTATACTTTCAAGCAGAACATTTTTTTCCACATTGTACACTTATTTCCATACCATTCATTTGAGTATTTAAACAACATACTACATATGGGAGTGTTCTAATAAAAATCAATTTGGAAAATCCCATCGCTTTTTTTATGTCCATTTCAAGTCTTCTTTAAATAGTTTCCTATGTTCACTTGCTAGAAAGAATTTAGTTGCTTCCCCTGCTCCCTTCCATTCAGATTCAAATTAAGATACTTTTCCCCAATATTATTTCAAATTATTTAAAATTTTGAGTAGTCTATTGGCATATATTTCACATATCATATTAATTATATTAAGATTTTTGTAATCACCACCACAATTAATTTCAGAACATCTTCTCATGCTCATTGTTCTTAGCTCCCCACTGCCTCCGTGTTCTACTATGGCCTTACGCAATTATCTAACTACTTTCTCTGTCGATTCACTTAACTTGGATTTCTTGTACAGAATATCATGCAAAACACAAACAAGAAGCAAGCAAGAAAACCAACAATGACTTGATAAAACATAGAAATACCTCAATCAAGAAGAAAGCAGAAAACACTAAAAACTGAAACACTTTTAAAATGAGTTAAAAGGAGGGACAACACTGGAGGCACAGTGTGAAAATTGTCCCAAATTTGACCCACCAAACCGGGGTGAAAAGCTAAAGGTGTGCAACAAAACAGCCAGGGGAGCAAAACAATGAAGTCCCCAAGGAATACCAATAATAGACTTTGGGGCCAAGGTGTGGCACCCCATCAGACTCAACTGGAAAATACTCCTGAAGGTCAACAAATAGACCTGGAACTATTTATAGGTTTTTCTTATTTTGTCATTAGTTTTGTTGTTGTTTTGTTTTGTTCTGTCTTGTTTTGTGCTTATTATTATCTCCGCATGTCTATCTAGATCAGATAGGCAGGAGAAAGTAATGGGACCAATGGTTCTGGGGGGGCATGAGAAAGGGGAGGTAGGGGAAAAAAGAGGTATGTCAACTAACTCAGGGACAAGGGAATATCAAGTTATCTAAAAATTCATGGCAAGGAAGGTATAGGATGCCTGGTAGGGTTTATCAAGGGCAATGTAGTCAAGAGGAATTACTGAAACCTGAATGAAGGCCAAATATGGTAGTAGGTCAAGAGAAAAGTAAAAGGAAATAAAAGAAAGAAGTAAGAGGCAAAGGACACTTGTAGAGGACTAAATACAGGCATGTACATATGTAAATCTATTTATATATAACGATAGGGAAATAGATCTATGTACATATATTTATATGCTAAGTATTAAGGTAGCAGACAGACATTGGGATGTAAATTGGGGTGTATTCCAGTACTCCCTCAATGCGAGAACACTTTGTTCTTGTAACCTGGCATTCAGTGATGCTCACCTTCCCGACATAATCGCTAAAGACAAAATGGGTCCATGAGCAAATGTAGTGAAGAAAGTAAATGGTGCTCGGCTATCAAAATATTTAGCATCTGGGCTCTTGAAGGCTTGGAGATAAACAAGTGGCCATCTAGTTGAGAAGCAACAAAGTCCACATGGAAGAATCCCACCAGCCTGTGTGGTCATGAGTCGTCCATGGGACAGGTATCAGGCATCAAAGATACAGAACAAAAACTCATATCAATGTGATGAGGGTGAGCGCAGAGTGGAGACCCAAAGCCTATCTGAAGACAATTGGACATCCCCTTACAGAAGGGTCACAAGAAAGAGGCAAGCCAGTCAAGGTAAGGTACAGTACAGCACCAATGAAACATACAACTTTCCATTAGTTTTTTAATTATTCCTCCCCCCACCCCCCTGTCATGACCCCAATTCTACCTTAAAAATCCAGCTAGACCAGAACATGTACACTGGTACAGATAAGAGCTGGAAACACAGGGAATCCAGGACAGATAAACCCCTCAGGACCAATAATGATAATAGTGATACCAGGAGGGGAAGGATAAGGTGGGGGATAAAGGGAGAACTGATCACAATGATCTATCTATAAGCCCCTCCCAGTGGGATAGAAAACAGAAAAGTGGACGAAAGGCGACATCTGTCAGTATAACAATTTATAAGTTGTCATTGGTTCATGAGGGATGGAGGGGAAGAGAAAAGGGCGAAAACATGATGAGCTGATACCAAGGGCTCAAGTAGAAAGCAAATGTTTTGAAAATGATGATGACAACATATTACAAATGTGCTTGACACAATGTATGTATGTATGCATTGTGAAAAGAGCTGTATGAGTCTCCAATAAAATGTTTTTTAAAAGGGGGGGAAAGAAAACCTTTTATGAAGCAAAAAATAAAATGAGTCCAAAGGGCGATCAAATGATGAAGTATTGCAGTTTAACCTAATTATACCTGGCATAATTCACTTTACAGTGCCCTCTGTCTGATAGCAAGTCTCTTCACATCCCTTGATTATGGTCACAGGGGATTCACTGAAGGAAATCCATCTAGGAACCCTGCAGATTGATTTGGGGTTTTGCTGTCATCCAAAGCCTTCTGCAAACTGGATGTTCACAAATGATGCTCTAATAGCATTCCCATCTTTGGATTTGTATTTTATTAATTACAATCCTTGCACTACATGGGCTGATGTGCCTCTTCCATATGGTCTTCATTGAACCCTCACTTAGATGACTGCTTGTGTTAAGACAGGCTTTTATGATTCCAGACACTATTTTTTTTGACAGCCAGGCACGGTCTAATTTCTTCACCACCCTTTGTCATAGCACCCATAGCTTCAGTGATTTCTTAATGAAGGTTCACATTGAGTCGAGTTATGTAATAGGAACTAATTTTTCTTAGACTAGGGTTATAATTAAGTACAAGGCCAAAACCCAATCCTTTGTCTGTGGTTTAAATATATCCTTGATTTACTTTAGAGCCAATACAATCATTTCATAATAGAGAACATTTTAAATCATCCTCCTGGGGCATAAGGTAATTCTCGTGATAGTGTGATTAATTTAGCCAATGGTATAGAATTTAAAACATGGCTTCAAAAAGAAAATTATACAAGTTTGTTTTAACTTCAGACCATATACATGAATTTCCAGCTTGTACAGATTAAAAGCTTAAGTGACTACACACTATACACACACACACAATAAGATAGAGTAAAACTTTCAATAATATTCATTCACAATGACAGAATCACGCCTACCAGATTAATGCACACCATAAGCAAGGAGGGCATTAAACTAATACATAATGGTAGTCCCAAAAAACCATTCACTGACACTCTCAAAGCAAGAGATTTGAACCAGTCCCAAAACTGTCTATTCCATAAACTTGGAATAGTAGTCATTTGCTTCCTCCCACACTAGGGAGCTTCAGATTTAAGTATAAAGGAGGAGGCCAGCCCCTCAAATTGGCTACAAGTGAGTTTGAGGAAAATCCCCGTTTGTCTGGTAGTGTTTCCACCTTGAATACCTCTGATATGCTCTATGAAGGATAATGTGCACCTCAAAAGAACAGAATTTAAAGTACAGTACTCTATAGCACACAGCCCAGGTCAACAAGGGCTGTATAAAAATGAAGTCAAATATGTTCAGTTAAAAACACAGTACCAGGCGTATGTTCCACTTGGGTCCTACACGTGCTGTTAAGCAGGTTGCTCCATCATGTTTATCCAACCACAGAAGTATAATCACCTTCTCCAAAACAGACATGCCCCCTCCCCAATCTTGACTTGAATTTCCAGTAAGGTTCGCATATCACCCTTTTGGGAGTGTCTGCTGATTTCATGTGACCTTTGCATAACATTGTATGACCGCAACTAAATGGTCTTCTCCCTCTCCCCTCACCTTGCAAAACTGACCCCAGCTGAGAGGAGGTCTTCTCTGTCAAAGTGATCCTAAAGGTGTACATATTAAAGGGGTGATATATGGTTCATGAGCTCAAGGCAGGCTCTCTACCTCATTGCTTAGGAAACTGAATTAGAATATTACATGCCTTGTTTTCAATTTAGGCATTATTCATTTTTGCCTACTGTAATTTTTACCTGTGTGTAATTAGAGTAATAAATATCTACAATTTAATGAATATAGAAAAAACAAGTCCAAAAGATTTAAGAATAATAAAACAAGAGTATCCTGAATGGTAGAACAAGCGCGGCTGTAATAGTTGCACTGCCTCCGTACTTCTAGGACACAAGAACGTCTATATGCGTAGCCCTGTGCATATAAAACTGCAGAGTGCAGCATCAAATGTCACTCACTAGACAAGTTAGATCCAAAAGGCCATTTCACACAACGTTCAGAAAGACTAAAAACCCACTGTCAGACCCTGCAACCCAACACTCAGCATCATAGTACAGCTTATAAAGACCTTGAGCATCAGACCATGCTGAGCAATGTAGGACGTTGGTGGAAGCACAGCTTGCTGAAGGATGTCTGAAGATGTAAGTACCAAATCTCTGCTCCACTAGAGAGCACTAATGGCCACACGCTTCTCACTGAAAGTTTGAAAAACACGATTTCACTTTTTACAAACCTCCTCAATGCACCTGAACCATTTCACTACGCTTCCCAGAAGAAGTAGAAGCTCTACTAACATATAGCACTTTATTTCATAATGACAGTACAATTAGTTTACTTTGCCAATTTCCCTGGTTTATCTTCTCAATACTGTCTCTAGTTCAACTTAAAATAACGCATTCTATTATTTTCATAAGATTTCAGGTCATGTTTTACCCTATACATATTTGCAGTTTTACCTATAGAAAACCTACTTTTTTGTTGAGTTTGGTAAACTGGTTCTTAAAATGGCACTTATAATCAGGGGTCTCTCTAAGGGTGGCAGCTGGGCAGCCACCCAAGGTGGAAATCACAAATTTACATCCCTTACACTTTTGTCACAGTTGTCTGTGCAAGAGAGGATGCTAAGCACCTGAAGTAAGGTTTATTCTTTCCACAATTGTAAAAAACCAGATGCAACTCTGCTTGTAATATGTATTTATTCACCAAATTTGTTATAATTTTGGTTAAACACACATTTTTATCCCTAGCACTTGTTTCTTTAGTAAACAAACATGTAACAGAGAGAAACAGTGCCAAACAACCAGCGGTGATACACTGTCATTCGCCTCACTTTGTGCAATGCTCCAAATCCTCACAAGATACTATGATGGAATTATGCACTTCCTGAAAATGTTCAAAGGTCTAAAAATATTGTTAGGACAATTGCTGTAAGTTCAGCAGAGGCAGAACAGGGTTTTTCAATGATGGGCATAATATGTTCAGAGAAAATAAGTTGTCTAGCTATTTCTAATATCTCAAACACAATGGCTATTTTCTAACTGGCCTGCCTCTAAAGGAATAGGATTCTCCTCCTGCAGTGGTGAAGGGTTTAGCACACGGTCGATGATGCTTGTATAAAAGCGAAGAATATTGCAAGTCAGGACACCAATCAAGAAACAATATGAAAACATCTTAATTCATGAACAGCTTATTGCTTTGTCAGGTATCATCATATATTTTTCAATAATATTTTAAAACTTTCTTAGGTTATAATCTTGTTTTATGTACCTTTTATTGTTCTTATTTAAGAGTTAATTTAATACTATGAAATAATTAACATTCAGGATATTGTTTTTTTTAATATACTTAAAATGGTCATTGGGGCAGCGAACCGGTTGTTAAGTTATTTGAATCCAACCACTGAGTAGCGTGCTATGGAAGGAATATCTGGTGTCAGAATAAATAAGAAAGATGGAGGGAGGAGGCATGTTTGGCCTCTGACGTGTGGCAATAGGGAAGGAAGCCAAAAGAAGTCGGATAGGTTCCCCTTTCGTGCCGATTTTACAGTGGGAACCTGCTGAAGTAGCATGACTCATTGGCGGCCTCAATGTCCCTTTTGGTTTCACCACCACTTCTTCCTGAAACAGCCTTTCTCCCAGATAGCTGCCTTTGGCGCAAGGCTTCCTGTTAAGCTGCTAAAATGTTCTGTTCTTAGAATTGCTTTGCATTCTGGCTCTTCTTATCAAACTTCCTTCCTTCTTCTTGCCTTTCCCAGGTGTCAATCTTACATCATGATGTAAAACCAACTCTAGCAAACACCTTCCCACTGCTGTCTATCGAGTCGATTCTGACTCATATAGGGACTCTATATGGGGTTTCCAAATCTGCCCATTTGTACCAGTGTAGACAGCCTTATCTTGTGCCAGAGAAGAACGAATGGGTTTGAACTACCAGCCTTTCAGTTAGCAGTCCGGTGCTTACCCGCCATTGCCACCACGGCTCCTATTTTTGGTGTTCCCTTCCTTTTATGCCTATAGGTGACTCACCACCACCACCACTCCTATGAAACAAGCAAACAAACAACTCTCTTACATGTGTATTCCTGCTATGGTATCTGCTTCTTAAATGACAATGACCAACGGGACTGAATAGCATGTCTAATTAAGGATGTTTTGAAGTGATGCTTCTTCAGAGGTGAAACTCAATTCCTCATGGAACATAGGTAGGGAAGCATTGGCCTGGTGGAGCCTATCGAAACTCCTTGTGTAGCATACATCATTCTCTGAACAATGGTATCTAATTTATCTTTTGCTACTTCTGCCCCAGTTCTCTTTCAGCCAGCAAGGCTTTTACTCAAACTGTGAAGTTTATCACATATGAATGCAATTGTCTATTTACTTATATACTATTCATATAAAACACATATTGTTTATATTCATCAATAGAGTAATAATTATTCTAAGAATATGTATTTGTTGAATCAATTATAAAATAAAGCAGACATTCATCAAAATATTTTTTATTTATTTAGTAAAAACGTTTGTCGATATTTGAAGAGAAACCACCAGTAATTTAATTATTCATGTCAGTAAACCAACAGTTTGCAAAATTAACAAAATATTGCCATAAACTTTAACAAATGAAATATATGTTAAAATAATAATCTATAGTATTGAATAATGTAACCTTCTGATAAAATTCTGACCTTTTCAACAAATTAGATGACAATAATACAAAAGTAACTTGAGCATGTTTAGAAACAATCTATAGGTTTGGGGTAATTCTTATCTTTAATTGAAAGTGAAGAAAAGATTTAATAAGTAAAATACACTTCAATCACGAAGCAGGTCACCTCATGAGTTGAGGAAAATGACAACCATATGGCACTGAATTTTATAGGGGTCAAAGAGCAATACCCTATTGGCTCCCTTCATCCCCTATCCTGCTTTCCCATTGTCCCTTATTCTTGCATCCAAATTGGTCCTTATTCCATATAGTGGTTAGTCTTGTAATCCACAGTTTGTACACCTCATTATCATATGGGGTAATCACCTCATTTTCAAATAGGAAGGTGTTAGTCAATAGGTTATCTGTCGATGACCTCTGTAATGGATGATGTCAGGGAATTTTTGATTGGTCATTCAAATCATTAGTTGTCCTTGACATGACCTGTAGGATGGATCAGGTAGGGTCGTGTGGGGTGAGTCATCTGCACATGACCTTTGGAATGGATCAGGTGAGGTAAGTCAGGATGGATCATAAAGACCTCGTAGGTCATCCAGGCCTCTAGCTCAGTCTAACATTCCCCCTAAACAGAAAGGACTCTGAATTCATCCAGGATATTGAGAGATGACCAATGTGGCTACGTCCAACTGAGATGGGATGCAGGACCTATTTCTGTATTTTTCCAGAGTGCACACTCTTCATTTGCCTTAAAGCTGTAAGCAGCTTTGTCTGCCATCTGGAGTGGGATGGCACTGGACCCCAGTCATCACCATCATTCGTACATGGAGCTGCTGCAATCTGGAAGAGACAGGCTTGATCAACAGGTTCAAGATAACCTGGGCTCAACAACAGAAGGCAGATAGCTTGTGATTGGCTCCAGGAAGGGGGGCAGCCGGGATTTTGGACAGATAAACTACAAGACACGGCACAGGACCCTTCATTCTCGTGTTTTAGCTGTATTCCCTTACAAACGAAATAAATACTAAAATTAAGCAAAGGAATTTTACATAGATTTCTGTTCTATTATATTCTGGTGTCTACATTTGAACTGGAAAATTGTATTTTTACTTGGTAGAATGAGAGAATCACCAGGTGTTTTTTAAAAGTTCATTTTCTTCTTTTGAAAGTAATGTATAATCATTGAAAAGAAATCCTAAAAATTCTGAATAAAAAACGTATATAAAATTAGCTGGATCCCATGTACCAAATAGAGCAAATCATTAAGAACACATTGGCATATATAGATTATGGATCTAGATACTGATACAGATATAGAAATCTCTGGTGGAGTACATTTTATGCCTTGGGCTGCTAACCAGCAGGTCAGCAATTGAAAACCAGTATGTATGCTCTGCAGGAGAAAGTTAAGCTTTTCTACTCCTGTAAAGAGTTACAATCTTGGAAACTCACAGAGAAAATTCTACCCTGTCCTATAGGGATGCCATGGGTCAGACTGGACTGGATGGCAGCGTTTCTGGTTTGGGGGTATAGGCATATAGATACATACATACATAGATACATTGCATATTATCCATATGTTGTTTTTGTTGTGTGCCATCAAGTCAATTCCTCTGTCCCTATGTGTCAGAGTTGAACTGCCTACATAGGCTTCCTAGATTAATCTTTATGGAAGCAGATTTCCAGGTCTTTTCCTTTACAAAGCCATTGGTGGGTTTGAACCACTGACTTTAATTACCAGCCAAGCATATAATCAATTGCACCATTATGGATAGAAATAGAAACTCACCCTCACTGCCATTGAGTCAATACCAACTCATAGGAACCCTATAGGACAGGGAGAATTTCCTCTGGGCATGTCTGAGACTGTAGCTCTTTATGGAAGTAGAGAGCTTCTGTTTTTCACCTACAGAAGGGCTGGAAGTTTCAAACCGGTGACCTTTGGAATGATAACCCAGTGTATAAGTACTCCCCCACCAGGGCTTTATATATAGCTCTAACATAATGTATTTGTGTATATCTATGTATTTCTTGATTTGTTGCCAGTTTCCATTATGAGTGCCTTCCATTACTCATTCTGAGCTTTGCTCTTAAGGGGAAAACTAGGGATTAAGGAGAGGGAGCCCAATCAAGGATCTTCTTCTGGATATGTTGGGTGTGAGATTCATTGGGGTGCCCAAGTAAAATTCTTGGAAAGACCACTTCCATCTATGAATTTTTACATATGAATTTGGGACTCAGAAGAGAAATACTCTATATAATAGGATAACGCTACATTAAGGGTTTTTTGTCAAGCTTTAAAACTAATTTATGAGTCTCTTCCTCTAGCATTGAAAATAATTTGAATTCTTTTTTCAACAGCTATACATTGCACTTTTTCCATTGCTTATATGGAGTGATTCATAAAGCATTAAATATCTAGTTCACTGAGAGTTTATACCATAGTAGGGAATGAAAAAAGTCTACAAAGAACATTGTAAACAAGTAAATAAACAACAAAAAATTAGAAATGGTGATACATTACAAAAGGAACTGCCCGAGTTGGGAGTACAGAAGTGTTTTAAATAAGTTATCAGGAAGGCTAACTCTAAGAAAATAAGTTTGAGTAAAATTCTGAAGGATGTGCCACTCATTCGGTCATATGAATGGGAGCATTTCAGATAAAAAGAAAAATAAGCATAAAGGCCCTAAGACAACCAACAAAATTCTTGGAATTTAAGAAACACAAAATGATAATGAGACCAAAATATAGGGAAAAATCAGGACAGAGGGAAATAGGAAGAGAAGGAGAGAGAGAAAGGCATAAGTTTAGAAAGTGAGAAAAAGACTAGGTCCTTCGGACCCCTAAGTATGTTAGTGAATTATTTGACTTTTATTGATGCACCAACAGAAGTCATTAATGATTTCTCAGCTGATCCCATGTTACACACTCTGAATGCTGAATGGAGAATATATGGAAGGAAGAACAGTGGCAGTAGAGAGACCAATTAGTAAACTAAAGCAATACGCCATGTAAGATGAAATGATGCTTCCATTTTGAGAAATATTTTGGAGGATCAGTCAATGGGAATGAGTGTGGGTTTCATACAGAGGCTAGGGATATGAAGTGCTCAAAAATGACTCAGTTGCAGGTTTTACTTGAACTATCTGGCGCCCACTGATGTCATTTACTGAGACCTGATTGCACAACGTTTGACGCTTAGCTGCTCACCAAAAGGTAGGTAACATTGATCTATGAGAGCCTCCACAAGGGAAAAGACATGAAGATGTGCTTGTCTGAAGACTACAGCCTAAAGAACTTTGTTGAGAATTTCCACTTTTTAAATCTAGCGTTGCTGTCAGTTGGAATCCCCTGGACAGTGTGCCACAGTAATGACCTGGGAAAAACAATTGATGAAAATTAACCCACACCCTGCTGAGTCCACTCACGTGTTATACATAGTATGTGACGTTTTCAGGGGCTGACTTTTCTGAAGTAGGTCACCAGGTCTTTTCAAAAAATCACTGCCATATCCAGTCAATTCTGACTCAAAGCCACCTTGTAGGCTTGAGTAGCCCTGGCCCTCTGGGTTTCTGAGGCTGTAAATCTTTATGAGATCAGAGTGGCGTAACTGGTTATTTCTAACTGTTTGCCTTGCTATTGTCAGCCATGCTCTTAACCTACTATGCTACTATGACCTGTTTCTCTATTGTTTCATTATAAGATCATTTTATTGGGGCCTCTCCCAGAATTCATTTCACTCCACACATTGTATCAGGCATATTTGTGCATACATTGCCATCATTATTTTCTAAATATTTACTTTCTATTGAGCCCTTGGTATCAGTTCCTCCTTTTCCATTCACCCTGGTGACCCCTTGATAAGCTATAAATTATTATTAATTTCATATATTACACCAAAAACTGCATGGCTTCTTTTAACTAAGTGATTAGATACACTGAAATAAGACTTTTACCCTGGACACATCAGGTTTGAACCTCTGTGAAATATTGAAGATACTCAATGGGCAGTTGGTTATGGTGGTCATCAACCTTGTGATGAAATTCAAAGTCATGAGATTTTATGGGATCACATAGACAAACAGATCTAAAAGGATGGTTTGTAGAGGCTCAATTGAGCAGAAGAATTGATCAGTCCGTGAGCAACCTGGAAACTAGGTGAAATGCATACCCCTGAACCATGAGATGAAATATTTCAAGGGAGATAAACTAGAAGAAATGTTATTGAAACAACTGGATAACCAGGCACAGACATTGCCTAAAAGGACATGGTCAGCAAAGGTATTAAAAGTAATTAGTAGCTATGACACCTGTTCACGACTATGTTTTGTACCATGTTTCCAAAAAGATGTCTCACAAGATGGAAATAACTAACAGCAGGGAAACAATACACAAGGAAAGAATCGAAAGAGCCCAGAAGGAATGACTTAGAAGCTGAATGGTTGTCTGTAAAGGCAGGGCAGAGTTTTTCAAGGCAAATGTTAACAATTGCAATGCATTTGGATTTTCCACAGAGAAGCTCAAACAGGTACAGAGGACATGGAATAAAACTGAACGTGTATTCATGGTAGGATCTACCGTGTACTCTTACTTGCAATAGCTGAGATGTATTCGATCTGGCATCAATATTTTTCCCCAGTCGTTTCTTTAGAAAGTCCTTAAAATTCGAAGAACTTCCAAATAAAATTGTTAACAATGACAAAAAATAAATAAATGAAGTAAAAAGGTGTCTCTTAGAAACTTTTAAAGTTGGACAAAAATTCGACCAAAAATTATTAGACTTTTGCTTGGACGTATGGGGAAATTCAAATAACATGAAAGCTTTAACACATAATAATAACTATGGGATTATTTTTATGAACTTTGCTTTAATATTTTGGCTCTATTAATGGTCCCAAGGAAGTATTCTATGGTGGTTTAATTTTGGAGGAAATCTTCTTTATATAATGAGATTCTTCTTTCCATTGCTAGACCCAAGAGAAAAGAAACAGGAAAAGTTTTTTTAAGCATATGGAAGCTAAGACATAGATTTCCGAATATAATTTTTGGATAAAAGGAGGTGGTTTTATTTATGCAGGATGGATTTCAAAATATGAATTTCCCTTCAAAATCTTTACTTGATGAGAATTATTCAGATATTAAGCATTTTTCTAATTAACTAGTACTTTTGAAATAAAACTTTAAAAGAACTATTAAATAATATTCTTAAAGAAAATGTTGTACAATTATTCAACATATACATAAAAAAGAAGAGCCATTCTAATTGGTCTCCATTGTTTATATGTATTTCTGTGCTGGACAGAAAAAATAGTAAGAGCTGTTAACATAATCAGATATGGCATTCTTTAGTCCCATTAACAAGCACATGGTAACATTTTTGCAAACCGATACATACATTTTGAGCAGACATCTCACGTGAATATGTTGCAGTGAGTCTTAAAAGCATGTGAACATCCATCAAAGATGCAACTCGTGGTGCATCCGAAGCAAAAGAGAGTGAAGAAAATAAACGACTCAAGGAAACAATCAGTCCAGCAGCTAATGAACCACAGCCTCTACTATCTCGAGACCCGTGGAATAAAACGGTGGCCAGCTGCCACTCCCATTCTAATTGAGATTGCAATAGAAGTCCTGAAGCAAAAAGAGGGAAACGATCAACAAAATTAAAAATCCTAGAAAAGACCAGGCTAAGAGTGACTGACTATGATCATCCTTTGGCATTCTTCAAAGCTGGAACACAGCCAGTCCTGGGGATCACCTTTCAGCCCGCCTAAAGCACCTGTGTAGAGTGCACACTGTGGAAAGTCAACAAGATGTGAGCAGAAAGGAAGTATTACTCCAAAACAGAGCTCAGAGTGCAAGAAGGGCCAGGAAGGAAAGATAAGCAAATCATTCTGGGAGGAAAGGAGATGAGTGTTGTTACATTGAGTGGATTGCAACCAAGGTTGCAAAATAAAAGAAAACATTAAGAAAAAACAATTTGATTTAGCAAAATTTTTTACTAGCTTGCAAAATGCTCACTAGTCTCTATTTTACTATGGTAATAATTATGTAGCCTTTAGCCATCAGTATTTGTATCTGAGAATACTCAATAATATTCCTATGGTTTACCATTTACATTTTTATTAAAATTCTCCTTTTCAAACAATGTTTCTTTAGTAAACATACCATTTCTCGTTCTCTCCCAATTTGAATAGCCAGCGTGTGAGCATATCTTTGTGTTTATATGCATAGATATATTTATGTACACTTAAAAACCTCTGACCTAGGCGGGCTTTATGCTTTCGGTCTGAACAGCTCGTTTGGGAACTTGCATATATTTTGTTTAAAGCGATAGTCTTCTGTAGATGAGAAGCTATATCCTAGAAATAAGCAATACTGCCTGCTAGGCAATTTTTTTCCACCTGAATTTCATAGCAAGAAACTGTTTGGACTTTTTATACTTCGTACTGAATGTTTCCCATATGCCCGATGTTGAAGTTAATCTCTGTGAAAAATGGAATGGAATGCTGCCTGTCCCCCCCCAACCCATTGATTGGTTGTGGATATGATCATGGTGGCAGGGTTTTAATTTCTTGCCAATCCATCTAATTCAGGACGTTTCACCAAAAACTTGTTTAGCATCATAAAAGCACTCAAGCTTCCACTGACAGAAGGGGAGTAGCTGTGCATGCAGGAAACTGGCTGGCCATAGAATGCCATTCTTCCAAAGGGAAGGTAAGAAATACAACACCAACCCCACAATACCCTCACAAAGTCCTGAGTAAACCACGGTAAATAATATACAACTCATTTACAAAGCCAGAGTTAAATCTGAGGGGTTATCAGTGACTTCCATGCTATGCTGTTCTTGTTAGATGCCATCAAGTCAGCTCCTGCTCTCAGTGAGCCCATGCGGAACAGAATGAAACACAGCCCACTCCTGTGCTACCCCCACAATCTTTCTCTGTTTGAACCTTCTCTTACGGACTTAGTGCTAATAGTCCATCTGATTGAGGATTCTCCTCTTTTTTACTAGCCTTCTACTTTCCCAAGCATAATGTCCACTTCCTTTTCCAGGAACTTGTCTTTCCTGAAAATATGTCCAAAGTTAGTGAGATAAAGTCTCCCCCTTCTTACTTCTAAGGAACATTCTGGCTGTATATTTTCTAAGACAGATTATTTGTTCTTCTGGAAATACATGATACATTCCCCCATTCTTCACCAACACCATAATTCACATGAATCCATTCTTCCCAACGATCCTTATTCGTTGTCCACATTTCATTGCACACGAGGCAATTGACTATATCATGGTTTGGGTTAGAACCATCTCAAAGGGACACCTTGATCTTTCTCATTTCTTTGCAGCAGATTCTCCCAATGTAATATATCATTTGATTTCTTGATTGCTGCCTCCATTGGTACTGGTTTGTGGATCCAGGTAACATGAAATCTTTGAAAATTTCTACCTTTTCTCCATTTATCATGATGGTGTTTATTAGCCTAGTTGTAAGGATCAATGTTATAAAATGAATCAAATCAGATTATACATAGAGCAATGGAATCATGATGATACAAATTTATGTTGCTATCCTAGACTTTCAGGAAGGTCTCTGGTCACTGCTAACAAAATGAAAGAAATAAAGAGAAATCTTTATGTTCGTCAAATGAATTAGAATTATTCATAGGTATCAACAGTTGAAGAAATGGTTCCCTGTTCCAGGAATAGAGAGGGGAAATGATACTGGTTGATTCCATGTCAAGGTTTCCATTGCAGTCTTAATTTATATGTCATGTAGTTTATTGGAGCTGATAGTATATTGTTTTAAAATTGAAGGCCTGATGCAATTTACAAAATGCAAAACTTGTTTTATTCATTTTTTCTCACATGAGCAAAAGCACTATGGTCTGATGACTTGAGAAATACAGTGAGTCTGAAATTTTATAAGTAGGTGAATGCATCTTAGAATATTTAAGGGGTACAAACAGTTTGCTCTCCATTAGCCATTATCAGATTGCTGTTTTGTGCCAACTGGTTGAATAGAACTGCCCTAGTGGGTTTCTGAGGCTGCAAATTACCATCATTTTCTTCTAGAATTCACCTGGTGGGTTGGAACCACTGACCTTCTGGCTAGCTCTGACTACCATCAAGTAGATGGCAACTTATATTGACCCTATAGGGCAGGGTAGAACTGCCCCTGGGGGTTTCTGAGACTGTAACTACAGGAGTACAAAGCCCCATTTTCCTCCCATTAGCAACCAAGCCATCAGCAACCAACAGCTTAACAAATCCACTGAAAATCCTAGGAATAGTAGTTCTACTCTAAAACATATGGACTCTTCATGAATAGGAAGCCAATCCAAGAGTTTGTCTTTTGTGCATCTTCTAACAAAGCCATCATAAAATGGTTCTCTTTATTGGCATTGAGAGAGAAGAAAGACTTCCTTCAAAAGAAACAACTTTTAGAAATAATGTGACTATTGCAGTGATATCAAGAATACACATAGAGAAATCAAACATTTTGCTAAATACTGAAGGTACATAATCTCTAGTTTTTACTAAGACCCAGCGAGGTAGGTGCTTTTTACAAATGCAGAAACTGAAATCGAGAAAGTTTGAGTCACTTGAATATTGAGCATTTAATTTCCCCCATAATCTTTATTATTTCAAAATCTATAATTTTGATTTATTTTCTATGCATGTTGGTTAAGAGGGAAGTAAAGGTAGTCTTGTTAGTCTTGTGAGAGTGATTAGACCCTACTAAAGGAAGTCTATTGATAGTATTTTTCTCACTTATTTTATAAAATTAACAAAAGACAAATGACTTGAAAAACTATAGAAGGGGTGGCTTTAATTTATAGAGGCAAGCATTGTGTTCCTTAAGGTACTGGCTGTTCTTAGATGCCCTCCTGACTGTTCTGACCCCTAACAAGTCTGTGGACTGCAAAATTAAACATTGCTCAGACATGTGCCATTCTCACTGTTGTTGCTATTGTTGAGGTCATTGTTGCAGTCACTTAGTGTATCCATCTCGCTGAGGGTCTTCCTCTTTGTTTTACTTACCCTATACGTTTAGGAGCATGATAGCCTTTCAGACACTGAACTCCCCTGACAGCATCTCCAAAGTGCATGGGACTGTCCCGCCATGTTGCTCTTAAGGAGGATTCTGGTTGTACTTTCACCAGGGCGGATTGTTGGTTGAGTCCATTCAGATGCATAGCAACCCTATGCACAACAGAACAAGAGGTGACCCACTTCTTCATATTCCCCATGTTTTTTAAAAAAATAATTTTATTGGGGGATCGCCCAACTCAACACAATCCACCCATCGTATCAAGCAAATTTGTCCATTTGTTGCCATCATCATTTCCAAAACATTTTCTTTATACTTGATCCCTTGGTATCAGCTTATCATTTTCATCCCCCACTCTCCCTCCCTCATAAACCCTTGATAATTTATAAATTATTATTATTTTTTCATGTCTTACACTGAACCATGTCTCCCTTCATCCACTTTTCAGTTGTTCGCCCCTCCTGGAAGGAGGTTATATGAGGATCATTGCAATCGATTCCTCCTTTCTCCCCTCACCATCTCCTTACCCTCCTAGTATCACTATTCTCAATATTGGTCTGAGGGGTTTATCTGTCCTGGACTCCCTGTGTTTCTGCTCTTCCCTGCACCCATGTACATACTATGGTGTAGGGGGATTTGTAAGGTAGAATTGGGGTCATGATAGTGGTGGGAGGAAGCATTAAATTACTAGAGGAAAGTTGTATGTTTCACCGTACTATACTACACCCTAACTGGCTTGTCTCTTCCCTGTGAACCTTTTGTAAGGGGATGTCCAAATGCCTACTGCTGGGTGATGGGTCTCCACTCTGCACTCCCACTCAATCACAATGATATGATTTTTTTGTTCTGGGTCCTTGATGTCTGATACCTGATCCTATTGACACCTCATGATAACACAGGCTGGTGTGCTCCTTCCATGTGGACTTTGTTACTTTCAGCTAGATGGCTGCATGTTTATCTTCAAGTGTTTAAGACTCCAGATGCTATATCTTTTGATAGCCGGGCATCATCAGCTTTCTTCACCAAATTTTCTTGTGCACCGGCTTTGTCTTCAGCAATCGCAGTGGTAAGGTGAGCATGATGGAGTGCCAGGTTATTAGACTAAAGTGTTTGTGTTGAGGAAGTACTTGAGTAGAGGTCCACTGTCCATCTACTACGTTAATACTAAACCTATAAATGTATGCACATAGATTTATTTCCCCATCATCATATATAAATATATTTACATATGTACATGCCTGTATTTAGACCTCTATAAATGCCCTTTACCTCCTAGCTCTTTCGTCTATTTCCTTTTACTTTCCTCTTGTCCCATTATCATGTTCAGCCTTCATTTGAGTTTCAGTAATTCCTCCTGGTTACATTGCCCTCGATCAAGCCTGAGCAGGCTTCCTATACTCCCTTCACCATTGATTTTAGATCACTTGTCCTTTCCTTGTCCCTGGGTTTGTTAATACCCATTTCCTTTGCCTCGCTTTCCCCTCTCCCTAGTCCCCTTGGAACCATTGGTCCCATCGTTTTCTCCTCCAGATTGTTTATTTCAGCTATCTTATCAAGATAGACATGCAGAGACAATAATAAGCACAAAAACAAGACAGAGCAAAAAAAAAAAAGCAACAAAAGAAAACAATACAACAACAAACAACAATGACAAAAAAGTCTATAAATAGTTCAAGGTCTGTTTGTTAACCTATAGTAATACTTTCTGATTAAGTCTGATGGGGTGCCACGTCCTGGACCCATAGTCTATTTTTACTATTCCCCAGGGACATCATTGCTCTGCTCCACTTGCTGCTCTGTTGCATGTACTTATTGTTTCGCCTTGGTTTGGTGGGGTCAGATCAGGCGCAATTCCCACACTGTGTCTCCAGTGCTGTCTCCCATAAGGCCATAGGTCAATGGGGCCGGCCATATGGTCCTCCCTGTGCACTAGCTGCTACGAGTAGGGAGAACCTCTACAAGGCTTGGTGGGCCAGCATGTGCTTCACCCTCTCCTCTTCCCCTTCCATCCTCTCCCATGTGCTCCAATCAGACATCTCCCTCTTCCTGAGCTGCAGGCTCAGTGCTGTTCTCTGAAGTAAATTTTTCTGGAGGAAGAGGTGGCTGTCCACATAGTTGAGATTGAGCCAGGCCCTCAGACCTCTCCATTGGTTCCCTGATTCATGCCAGTACGTTGCATTCACATCTTACAGTACCAGATTGAAGTCTGGGTCCTCTTTCCCTGTGGAGATACAAACAATACCCTCCCTTTGGGTGGATTAGTGCCCTCTTCCCCCGCTACCCATTTCTTTTCTTTTTCTTTTCATTCCCCCACCCCACCCCACCCCCACTCCTTTTTTAGTTGGCTACAATTTGTATCCCTGGATTTGGCCTGGCCCCTGTCATGCTACCTAGACCTCATCCCAGAAATGTTTTTCCCCTATGTCCTTTTTGCATGTTTAAACTTACCTCAGCAGACTCATGTTGTACTTGTCCTTTTCTGTTTGCTTCACATAGCATAATTTACTCCAATTCTTCCCATTGGGCAAAGTACTTCATGTGTTCATCACTGCTTTTCAGGGATGCATAGTACTCCATTGTATGTATTTACCAGAGTTTTTAAATCCATTCATCTGTTGATGGAAATTTGGGTTGCTAACAATTCCTTGCAATTATGAACTGTGCCATAATGAACATTGGAGCACAGAGGGCTGGCCATGGTTTGTTTCTTGCCTCTTCTGGATATGTGCCCAGTAAGGGGATTGATAGATCATATGGTAGCTCAATTTCCATCTGTTTTAGATATTGCCAAATCGATTTCCATAGTAGCTGTAGCTATCTATGGGTCCACCAGCAGTGGATGAGAGTCCCTATCTCACCACAACCCCTCCATCACTTGTTACTTTCTGAATTTTTTAATTGGGATATCTTTGAGGGTGTTAGGTGGTACCTCATTGTTGTTTTAATTTGTATTTCTCTTATGGCTAATGATCAGAAACATTCTATCATATGTTTATGGGTCATTTGGATATATACTCTTGTGAAACTTCGGTTCATGTCCTTTTTCCACCACCTCAGTTGGCAATTCGATTTTTTTTGAAGCTAGCAGAGTATTATAGATTTTAGTAATAAAGCCTTTGTCTGACGTGTCATTGCTCAGTCTGTGGTATCTCTTATTACTCTCTTGGTGAATTCTTTTGTTGTATACAGGTGTTTTATGTTCCGTATGTACCACTTGCCAATTTGTGACTCATCTTTATTTGTGTCATTCCCTATTTCTGATTGCCTATGTATTCCCTGTGCCAAAGTTCTCAGGTTTGTCCCAATTCCCTCATTGATGGCCCTAATAGTGTGGGTTTTTACCTCGATGTCTGTGATCCACCTAGAGTTTATTCTTGTGCATGGAGTGAGATAAGGGTCTTGCTTCATTTTTCTGCAGGTAAATAT
Organism: Tenrec ecaudatus; assembly: GCF_050624435.1. Lineage (NCBI taxonomy): Eukaryota > Metazoa > Chordata > Mammalia > Afrosoricida > Tenrecidae > Tenrec > Tenrec ecaudatus. Next base: position 116,968,635 of record NC_134532.1, read on the forward strand.
CCATTTTTTCCAGCACCACTTGTTGAAGAGGGTATCGGAATCCCATTGGATATTTTGCGGGCCCTTATCAACGATCAGTTGTTGGTATGCTTATGATTTTATTTCTGGGTTTTCAGTTCTTTTCCTTTGGTCTGAGTATCTGTCATTATATCAATACCATGCGGTTTTGACCACTGTGGCTGTATAATATTTACTAAAGTCAGGTAAAACAAGCCCTCCCACTGTGTCCTTTTTTCTTGAGGAGCCCTCTGCTAATTCAGGGCTTCTTTCCTCTCCATATGAAGTTGATAATCAGTTTTTCCATTTTTTTGAAGAAAAATGAGGGTAATTGTGTCGGGATTCCATTAAACTTATACAGTGCCTTGGGAAGAACTGACATCTTTACTATATTGATTCTTCCAATCCATGAGCATGGGATATCCTTCCAATTGTTGAGGTAACTCTTGGTTTCTTGTAATAGTGTTCTATAACTTTCCTCATATAAATCTTTTTCTCCTTTAGTCAGTATATCCCTAAATATCTCTATTTGTACTTGGCTATTGGAGGGGTACCACCTTTTGATTTCCTTTTCTGTGATTTTATCCGATGTATATAGAAGTCTGATAGACTTGTGTTTGTTGATCTTGTATCCTGATAATCTTCCATATTCCCCTATTGCTTTCAGTACTCCCCTTGTGGAGTTTTTGGGATTTTCCACATATAAAATCATGTCTTCTGCAAATAAAAATAGTTTCACCTCTGTCTTCCCCAGGCAAATACCTTTCATGTTTTTTCTTTGCCTTATGCTGTCATCATGATGTTAAATAAGAGTGGGGACAGAGGAATTCTTGTCTGGTCACCATTTTCAGTGGGATTGTGTTAGTCTTTTTCCCATTGACTACCACGTTGGCTGTTGTTTTTTCATATATAGCTTGTATTATCTTGAGAAATTTTCCTTCCATTCCTATCTTATTGAGTGTCTTAAACAGGAATTGGTGTTTGATGTTGTTGAATGCTTTTTCTACATCTATGGATATTATCATGTGGTTCTTATATATTTTCATGTCAATGATACGAATGGTCTTTTGTATGTTGAATCATATGAAATCCTGATATGAATCCCACTTGGTCATGGTGAATTATTTGATTTATATACTTTTATTTTCTATAGCTGGTATTTGGTTAAGGATTTTTTGCATCGATGTTCGTTAAGCATATTGGTCTGTAGTTTTAGATTCTTGTGGTATCCCTGACTGGTTTCAGTATCAGAGTTATTTATACTAGTTTCATGGAAAGGAGTTCAGAATTTTGCCATCTTTTTCTATGTTCTGGAAGAGTTTGTGTAGGATTGTTGTTAATTCTCTCCTGAATGCTTGGTAGAATTCTCCCGTGAAGGCATCTGGTCAAGGGGATTATTTTTGTTGTTGGTAATCTCTTGATAACATGGTCTATTTCTACTATTACTATGAGTCTGTTGAGATTCTTGATGTCCATCAAGGATAGGATAAGGAGGGACTATTTTTCAAAGATTTTTTCCCCTGTCTTCTAAGTTGTTGAATTCATTGGAGTACAGTCCTTCAAAGTACTGTGTAATTATCCTTTTGATTTCATTAGGGTCGGTTAGCTATTGAAATTTGTACTCTCCTTTCTTTGGTTAGGTTTGCCAGTGGTCTGTCGATTCTGTTTATCTTTTCAAATATCCAAATTTTGGCAGCAAATTTTTTTTAAATAGTTTTGTTATTTTCCCTCTCCTGAATCTCAGTCTTGATTTTTATTTCTTTTCTTTTACTATTAGTAGAATTGTCCTGTTGATGCTGCTCTAGTTGCTATAATTTTGTGCTAGCATATCAATCATAAGTCTCTCTTCCTTTTTCATGTGCACATGTATTGCTATGAAACTTTCTCTGATAACTGCCTTTACCATATCCCATGAGTTTTGATACATCATATTCTCATTCTTGTTGGTTTCTAGAAATTTCCTAATTTCATCTCTGATCTGGGCTAGTATACACTCCTTTTGCAATGGAGTTATTAATACTCGAATTAGTTGCTCTTGTTTACTTCATCTTCCTTTTGTTGATTTCCAGCCTCATGGCAAAGTGGTCAGAGAGGTCTGTATGATATCAATGTGCTTATATTTATGTAGATTCATCTTAAGCCCCAGCATGTGGTTTATCTGCATATATGTGCCATGCGGACTTGAAAATAATGTGAATATTTTTGTATTTGCATGAAAAGCTCTGTAAAAATCTATCAAGACAAATTGTCTAATTGTAGTGTTTAGATCTCTAGGCTCCTTGTTGAGTTTCTTTCCCTATGATCTATCTTTCTCAGAGTACAGTGTATTGAAGTCACTTACTATAATTGTTGATGCTGTGATTTCATTTTTCATCTTTTGGAGTATTTCCTTGATGTATTCAGCAAATCTCTCGCTCAGGGAACATATGTTTAAAATGATTAGTAGTTCTTTGTCTACCATTCCCGTGAGCATTATACAGTGTCCCTTCTTATCTCTTTTTATGGTTTGCACTTTGAGGTCAATTTGATCTGAGATTAGGATTTCAAATCCTGCTTCTTTTGAATTTCTGTTTGCTTGGTATGCCTTTCTCCAGTCTTTGATTCTCAGCCTATTTTTGTCTGTGGTATTGAGATGTGTGTCCTGTAGGCAGAAGATTGATGGGCTGTGTTTTCTAAGCCAGTCTGCTAACCTCATTCTTTTAACTCCTGAGCTCAGTCCATTGATATTCAGGGTTATTATCTTTATCTGTGGACCCTGTGATGTCATCTTATACTTTTAGTGTTGGGTGTTTTCCTACCTTTCTTATCAGTGTATAGTGCATGTGTATGTCTGGTTCATTCTTGATTTCTTTCCATACTTAAGCCAATGCTATCGTGGGGGCTGTTTTCTCTTTGTTGCCTTCTGAGTGGGGTTGTTCTATGTGGCAGTCTCTTATTGATGCTTGGTGAATGCTGTTCTTTTGCCCATACTGAGTCAGCAAGGATATATTGTATGGCTGGGTTCTTCTAATGTATTTTTTGAGTGTTTCCTTGTATGGGAAGACTCTTGCTTCTCCATTTATCTTGATAGATGATTTGGCTGGGTTGAGTATTCTCAGGTTTGTGTTATTTTCCTTCAGTTTTTGGAATAAGGTTTCTCCACTCTGCCCTCTTCTTCATAGTCTCTGCTGATAGATCTGAGCATATTCTTATTTTGGAAACTTTATATGTGATTGCTTGTTTTTCCCTAACTGATCTCATGATTTTCTCCTTTTCCTCAAAGATGGATAGTTTAACTATTATGTACATTGGTGACTTCTTGGGAATCAATCTAGCTGGTTTTCTTTCAGCCTCCTGAATGGTTGCCTGGTTATCATTCATTAAGCTGGAGTAGTTTTCCTCCAAGAATTCTCACTGATGTTGCAGATGACCTCTTTGTTGTGTATTCCTCCAGTAATCCAATTATTCTAATGTTGTTTCTCTTCATAGCATCAGACATAGCTCTTAGGTTTTCTTTTGCTCCTCTGATATTCTTATTAGATTTTTGTATGCCTTTTATAAAGTCTGCTTGGCTGTCTAGGTCAATGGTGCGGTTCTCTGCCTCCTCCAATCAATTGGCGAAGTCCGTAAGTCCACTACTGGTTTTTGTTATCTCATCCTTACGCTCTTGTAATTCCTTTGGGTGTATAGACTTTATCTCCTCTGTAATTGCATCCTTTTCCTTTATTGTTTCCCTCATATCCTGTATGACTTCAAGCAGCATCTGAAAATTTCATTCTGTGGCAGATCAATGTCTGCTTCTATGCATGTCATTAGGTTCAGAATATCTCTGCCATTGCCTTTTATTTCTCCTATTTCTTCATCGAGGTCATTGGGGTTGATTTATGCTTGTGCTACATTGCTTTGGAGGAGCCAGGTGCAATTTTCCAGGGAGTCAAAGAGCACTGGCTTTCTCTGGGAGACTCGTAGGAATGCTTCTTCGAACTGCCTACAGCTGATTTCACTATGGAATTGTCCTACCACTTTATCCTCCTGTGGCTTCAGTCTTTCCCTAGTCGACCAGTATTCTGTTATTTGGAGGGAAAGTTGAATGGTCCTCTCATGGTCCCTAGTGGGGTTGAGAGGAACCCACAAGGATGGTGCTCTGTTGGGTGATATCAGAATAAGCCATAATGGTGTGGCCCACAGCAGCTTGGGGCACCACAGAGGGTGTGCAGGGGTGCCCACAGTAACGGCAGTACCATGGAAGGCTGGTGGGTTGCTCACTTAGGTTTAGAGCACCGTGAATGCTGGGCAGGATTTACCTGGTCAGATACAGCAATGCCGAGGTTGTGCAAAGGTTCCTGCAGCAGCATGGAATGTTGGAAAGTGTTGGATAAGTTTCCTTAGCCTGTGTGAGGTACTATGATAGGTGGGAGCCAGTTCCCTCAGTCTCGTGGGACCACAGTGGATGGGTAGGAGCTCCCCCAGCCATACAGGCAGGATTTCCCCCAAACAAGATGGGCAGGATTTCCCCAGGAAGAAGTTTGGTGGGTTATCCCCTGGTTCAGGGTGGGCAGGCTTTCCCACCAGCCTCAGGTTACACTGCAGAGAGTGGGTCTCTCCAAGCCGGGTAGAGGGCAGGAGCAAATGCCCTAGGCTAAAGAGAGTGGTCTGGAGTAGTGGGGTGTGAGAGAAAAGTGAAGAAAAAAAGAAATAACTAATCCCACTTAGACTGTTGGGGGACAGAGGGAAGAGTGGGAAACAAAAGTAATAATATAGCTGAGACCCGATCCCTGATTGTAGGTCTTGAGGAATTTTAATCCCTGTTTCAAGGTGGTGGCAAGCTGTGGCTGTGTTTAGATAAAGCCTCTGCCCCAGCTCCAAATGATCCCAGCTCTGTTAAGACAGTGACAGGGCTAAGATCAAACCCTAGCTGGCCTCCACTGTTGTAAGCCAAAAGTCTCCAGTTCCTCAAAACCTAGTGGTTCTGTGCCTACTTATCTTTATGATGCTCCTCTTCCGACCCAGCCATTTGGAATTTCCCTCTTAGTAACTCACCTGCACTGATTTCTATGGAGTCCCTTTGGTATGTGTTACTCAGCCGCCATCTTCAGCAACTGTCCCTTCTTATTTTGTGTTATACCTCATCAGCAAACAGAGATTCCAAAAACTTTGCTCCATCAAGGTCATTAAGTTTGTGTTAGTCCAGGTAGACAAGAGAAACAAACCCATAGAAACTCATATGTGTATAAGATAAATTTTTATTTAAAGAGTAATTGTACCTTAAGAAAACATCTCAACTCTCCAGTCCAAGTCCATAAGTCCAATATTAGCCCATATGTCTGATACCAATATATAAAGTTCTCTTCAGATTCATGAAACACATACAATGATGCTGAATGCAGGAAGATCACAGGTCCATGGGTAGGAAGTCTTGTGGATCCAGTGGCATTATAAGCATCTCAGTGCTGACAGGGCTCTCCACATGGTTTCTCCAGCTTCCAAGGCTGCATCAAAACTGTTTCATGTGGCTTCTCCTCAGAGATGTCTTGGAGGAAGTCAGCAGAGGGAGAGAAATATCTACTGCCCCAAGGAGGAAAATATAGGTGTTCCCAGAATTCTCAGAAGAAGGCCATGCCCACACAGAGGCCTCATTAGTTATATCTTGATTGACAGGCCGACTCCACCCCTTTACTTATAATCCTTTTTAATTGACACCAGCTTATGTAACTACCACAAAGTTCAATGCTACATTGAGAAAGGAGCACATTTCCAGCCATATTTTGAGGGCTTTCCAACCCCAGAGGATCATCTTCTCATGGTTTATCAATGTTTCTCTTCTATTCTTAAGATTTTCAAGGACTAATGAGCCACCTAATCCTTCCTATTGTTGTTATTAGCTATCAAGAAGTCTGTTCCAATTATTAGGGACCATAGGTAAAACAGAAAGAAATACTTCCTGGTCTTGTGTTATCCCCACAATTGTCCTCGTTTGAGTTCAGTTTTGCAGCCCCTGTGTCAATCAATCATGCTGAGAATCTTCCTCTTTTTTGGCTGATCCTCTACTTTTCCAAGCATGATGTCCTTTTCCAGGGACAGATTTTTTTCCTGATGACATGTCTAAAATATGTGAGACTAAATCTAAACTGTTGCTTCTGAAGAGCATTTTGGCTGTATTTCTTCCAAGACAGATTTATTTGTTCTTTTGGCTCTATGGTACTTTCAATATTCTTCATGGGCACCATAATTCAAATGAATTATGGAAAACACTATGTGTTGTATATGAAACACCTTATCCAAAGTAACACTCTTGTTTTTCAACACTTTAAAGAGTTCTTATGCAGCAGATACCCCTAATGCAACACATACTTTATACTTTAAATTAATTAATTTATGTTTTAAACCATTTTATCAGGGGCTCTTACAGCTATTATAACATTCAACACATCAATTGTATCAAGCATATTTGTATATATGTTGCCATCATCATTTCCAAAACATTTTCTATTTGAGCCCTCTGTATAAGTTACTCTTTTTAATCCACCCTCCTAAATCCTTGATCAATTATATAGTGTTATTATTACTTTGTATCTTACACTATCCATTGTCTCCCTTCACCCACATTTCTGTTATTCATTCCCTTCAGGAGGGTGTGTGCGTAATATATCTAACCTTGTGATGGTTTCCCTCTTTCTCCCTCTTACCCTTCCCTGACCATCCCTCTGCCCTCATGATATTGCTACTCCCACTATTGTTCCTGAGGTGTTTATCTGTCCCAAATTCCATGTGTCAAAACCTCTTATCTGTACCCATGTGTGTTTTCTGTTCTAGCCAGATTTGTATGGGTCATGATACTGGGGGGAGGGGAGGGCATTCAGCAACAAGAAGAATGATGTGTTTTTTATCAGTGCTATACTACCCCTTGGTTGAATCATCCCTTCCTTATAACCCTTCCATGGAGGGATATCCATTTATCTAGAGATGGGCATTGGGTTTCCACTCCAACCTCCCTCTTTCACATCAATATAGTTGTTCATTTAAAAAAAATTTTTTTTACATTTTATTAGGGGCTCATACAACTCTTATCACAATCCATAATATACATACATCAATTGCATAAAGCACATCCATAAATTCTTTGCCCTAATCATTTTCAAAGCATTTGCTCTCCACTTAAGCCCTTTGCATCAGGTCCTCTTTTTTTCCTTTCCCCTCTCTCCCTGCTCTCCCCTCCTCATGAGCCCTTGATAATTTATAGATTGTTATTTTGTCATATCTTGCCCTATCCGGAGTCCCCCCTTCTCTGCCGTCCATCTCCCAGGGAGGTGGTCACATGTGGATCCTTGTAATCGGTTCCCCGTTTCCAACCCACTCACCCTCCACTCTCCCAGTATCACCCTTCACACCCCGGTCCTGAAGGTATCATCCACCCTGGATTCCCTGTGCCTCCAGCTATAGTTGTTTATTTTGGATCTTTTGATGCCTGATCCTTGATCCCATTGAAACCCCATGATCACACAGACTAGTATGCTTCTTCCCTGTGGGCTTATTTGCTTCCCTGATAGATGCCTGCTTGTTTAACTTCAAGCCTTAAAAAAATCATTTTATTAAGGGCTTGTACAGCTCTTATCACAATCTATATACCCATCCATTGTGTCAAGCACATTTTTACATATGCCGCCGTTATTATTTTCAAAACACTTTCTTTCTACTTGAGGCCTCGGTATCAGCTCCTCATTTTCCCATCCTTCCCCCACCCTCCCTCATGAACACTTGATACATTATAAATTAGCATTGTTATTTCATGTCTTACATCAACTGATGTCTTTTCACCCACTTTTCTTGTCTATTCCCCTGGGAGGGGGTTATATATAAATCATTGTGCTTGATACCTCCTTTCTGCCCCTACCTTTCCCTTCCCCTCTTGGTTTCACTACTCTCATTATTGGTCCTGTGGTGTTCATCTGTCCTGGATTCCCTGCGTTTTCAGCTCTTATCTATACCCTTGCACATGCTCTGGTCTAGCCAGATTTGTAAGGTGGAATTAGGGTCATAATAGTGTGTGTGTGTGTGTGTGTGTAAGCATTAAAGAACTAGAGGAAAGTTGTATGTTTCATCGGTGCTATACTGTACCCTGACTGGCTTGTCTCTTCCTTGTGATCCTTCTGTAAGGGGATGTCCAATTATCTGCAGGTGGGCTTTGGGTCTCCACTCCACACTTCCCCTCATTCTCATTGATATGATTTTTCTTGTTCTAGGTCTTTGATGCCTGACACCTGATCCCATTGACACCTCATGAGCACACAGGCTGGTGTGCTTCTTCCATGTGGATGCTGTTGCTTCTTAGCTAGATGGCTGCTTGCTTATCTTCAAGCCTTTAATTCCCCAGACACAATATCCTTTGATAACTGAGAACCATTAGCTTTCTTCAGCACATTTGCCTATGCATCCATTTTGTCTTTACCAATTGTGTCAGTAAGGTGAGCATCATGGAATGCCACGTTAGTAGAAAAAGGTGATCTTGCATTTAGAGAGTACTTGAGTAGAGGCCCAATGTCTATCTGCTACCTTAATACTTATCATTTAAAAATATGTCCATTGGCTTCTATCCCTTTCATTATAATTTAGTATAAATACATGCCTATAACTAAAGCTCTATAAATAACTTTTGCCTCCTATTTCTTTCCTCTATTTCCTTTCACCTTTCTTCTATCCCGCTATCATGCTCACCCTATATTCGGCTCTCAGTAATTCCTCTTGGATACATTGCACTCGATTAAGCCCCACCAGCCATTTTATTCCCTCCTTGCCATCAATTTTAGATGTCTTGTTGTTCCCTTAATTCTAAGTTTGTTGGCTCCCCATTTCTCCTTCCTGCTCCCTCATTTCCCATGTCCTCCCAGAACTACCTGTCTGGTGTTTTCTCCTTGGGATTGTTCATCTTGACTATCTCCTATAGATAAACATAGGGTGAAAGAAAAATAAAAACAAACTAACAAAAACAAATCAAAACAAACAAACAAAACACAGTTTCTGTAGAGTATGATTCAATATGGGACAAAATAGGGGCAAACATCAATCATTGCAAATTGGAATGTACAAATATGAATGTAGGAAAATTGGAAATTATAAAAATGAAATGGAATGCATGAAAATATTGTAGGAATTAATGAGGTGAAATGGATTGGCTTGGCAATGAGGTGAAATGGATTAGTTTGGCAATTTTGAATCAGAAAAGCATATAGTGTACTGTGTATTGTGCTGTGAATAAAACAATCACATGGAGAGGGGTTCCATTCTTATTCAAAAAGAACACTTCAGGATATATCTTGAAGAATAATGCAGTCTGAGATAAAATAAAATCTATCCACTGATAAAAGAATAAACTGATCTGTATCAGAAGAAGTAGGAACAGAGTGCTTCGTAGAGGCAAGGATGGCAGGACTTTGTCTTACATACTTTAAACATATTGTCAGGAGAGACCAGTCCCTGGAGAAGGACATCATGCTTGGTACAGTAGAAGAGCAGAGAAAAAAATGGGAGGCCCTAAACAGAATAAATTGACACCAGAGCTTCAAAAATGGAGGAAAGTTTAAGAACAATTGTCAGGATGGCACAGGACCATGTGATATTTCATTCGGCCATTGTGGGCCTCACCCAACACGGTGGCACCTTACAGCAACAACATAAAATGATGATCAGTACATTTCCGTGGAAATTTATGCCAGGGGTGGGATGGGGGGGTGGGTGCTGGTACACCTGTCACTGAGAAGGCAATTTCACTGCTGTTGGTGAGTAACCAGAGAAGGGCAGCTTGCTGTTGGGGAAAACATAACTTGTACAGACTCCCAAAAGGAGCAGCTGCTCATTATTATGTTGCTAATCATGCATGTTTGACAGTCTTTCTTTTTAGCACTTGCTTACACTGGCTGTGTGAGTTAGGCTACCTGGGGTTTTATATTGTGTCTTTTTGAGGCATGCTTCATAGACTACATCATAATTATTTGATTTGGAAATCTCACTAAGGAAAAAGAACTTGACCTTACATTTGCATCTTGCCGATTAACGGACATGAAATGCTCCTTTAGATTTAAAGGTTTGGCAAGGTAAGAAATATAGCACCAACCCAAGGTAAGAAATATAGCACCAACCCACACATCCTTTGAGCAGTTAGTGGTACTTTCAATACTCTTCGCCAGCACCATAATTCAAATGCACTGGTTCTTCCACGGTCTCCTTATTCAATGTACAGCTTTCACAGGCATATGATGGAAAATAGCATGGCTTAGGGTGGGCACACTGTGGTCCTCAAATTAACATACTCACTCTTCAATATTTTAAAGAGGTGTTGTGCAGCAGTTTAAAAAATCATTATGAGTGTCTATTAATTTGTAGCAACCTTGGGACGATGCTTTATATTAGGAACTATTTGAAGCTCTCCCTCCTGCCTACCCTAAGTAAACACTGATGCCAGCTGTGGTGATACCTACTTTGAAGAAATGGTTTCTAGATGTGCAAATAAGAGAGTGATAAGTGGATCACAACTTCATAAGCGTTAGACAGACAACCTACCACATTACATTGTTTAGGAGACCAAATTAAATGATTAGATGAACTGAAAATAGATGCCCATCTTTGTCTTGGTGTTTGTCCTGTAGTAAGAATGGTCTCCTATAGAATTTACCCTTTTGAGATTGGCTAATTTCACTCAGCATGTTTTCCACATCCATCCATTTCATAAAGTGCTTTGTAATTTCATCAATGTTCTTTAGTAACTGGTAGTATTCTGTTGTGTTCATGTATTAAATTTTCTTTAGTAATTATGCTTTTTGGTTTTTGGGTTGTTTCCAACTTCTTGCTCTTGTAAATTGTGAAGCCATGAACGTGGGAATGCATACATCTGTTTATGTTATTACTCTCCCTACTTTAGGAGGTATACCCAGTAAATATATTGCTGGATCCTATGGAAATTCTATTCCCAAGTGTTATAATCTCTTTCAATGATGGTTGTACATGTTTACAGGCCTAGTCCCAGTATACGAGAGTTCCAACTTCAGAGGAATTAGCCATCAAAAGAGTGCCTATGCTTATATACAGAATCAAAACATTTTTAGATACTGTAAACCTCATGAAAAGAAAACAGAACATTGCCAGGGACAGTGCCAGAAGATGGGCTTCTCAGGTCAGAAGGAAATCAAAATATGACTGTTTTAGTCTGGGCAGACTATAGAAACCAATCCAGGGAAACTCATGTGTGTATAAGAAAGAGGTTTTTATACAAAAGCAATTGACTATTGAGAAAATATCCCAGCTCAGTCCAGATCAAGTACGTAAGTCCGATATTAGCCCATATGTCCTATACCAATCAAGGAAGTCTTCTTCAGACTTACAAAACACATGCAATGATGCTGAAAGCAGGAGATCACAGGGCAGTGGATGGGATGTCTTGTGGATCCAGTGACATTTAACCATCTCAGTGCTGGCATGGGTCTCCACATGGCTTCTCTTGGTCAGTGCACTAGTGTAGTTCCATGTGTCTTGTCAGACACTCTTCCAGGGAATGAGCAGAGGGAAAGTGTGTCTCCTGCTTCCAAGGAGGAATACCAGAGTTCCCAGAATCCTCAAGAGAAAGCCATTGCCACACAGAGGCCTCATTGGGTATGACCCGATTGACAAGCTAGACTCCACCCCTTCAATCTTAATCCTCTCAAGTTGACAAACTATTATATAACAACCACAGTGACTGAGGAAAAATGACCTTCTCAAAGGAGAGTCAACCATGATGACATGGATGAGGTAAAGCCTGTGGGAATAAAGCCTTCAGGACCTTCATTTGCTGATGGGGTATGACTCAATGTGAGACAAAATACCTGCAAATAGCAATTAATTATTGGTACTTGGAATGTACAATGTATGAATGTAGGAATATTGAAAATTATAAAAATGAAGTGGAGTGTATCAAAATCCATATTGTAGGTATTAGTTAGGTGAAATGCATCCGTTTGGCAATTTTCCATCAGAAAATCATATAGTTTACTATGATCTGAATAAAACAATCACAGGGAAAGGGGGTTCCATTCTTATTCAAAAAGGACATTTCAGGATATATCTTGACGTATAATGCAGTCTGTGATAAGATAAAATCTATCCACCTACAAGGTATCCAGTCAACACAAATATTCATATTTATGCACCAACCACTAAAATTAGTGATAAAGATTTTTAAGAATACCACCAACATTTTTAGTTGGAAATTGATCAAACATGCAATCAAGTTGCATTGATAATGATTGCCAGTTGGAATGCAAACCATGGAAAAAAGAGGAAGGACCAGTAGTTGGGAAATATGGTCTTGGTGATAGAAATAATGCTAGAGATCATGTGATACCATTTCCATAAGTCCGAACTTGTTCTAATTGGTTTTCCTTTGTGGGTGACTGTTCTTTTTCCCCTTAGCTATTTTCAGGATTCTCTTCATTTATATTGGGAGCATTTCACAATTATTTTATCTTTTTTTAGTGGGTGGTGGTATGTATCCTGTTTGGAGTTCACTCCGCTTCCAGAATTGTTATTTTTTCTTCCTTTATGCTGTTAGGGAAGTTCTCCTCCATGGTTTCTTGTATCATTTTCTCTGTAGACTATTTTTGTTTCTTCTTGCTCCTTGATCCCAAGGAGACATAGGTTGTTCCTTTTTATAGAATTTCATATCATTCATAGTATTTCTTCTGATCCCTTTGATTTTTTTGTTGTTGTTGATTTTTTCCCCTCATTGTATTCAAAAGAATTCTCTTCAAGTTTATGAATTTAGTTTTCCTTTTTTATGATTATATTCAGTTCTTGCCAAGTTTTCTGTTTCTGTAACTTAATATTTTTCTTCTAAAGTTCTATTAGATGCAGAGTTTCTAGTTTTGTAAAATTATTTCCTTTATCCATTGTAAGTATCTAACCATCATCCTCCTGAATGTTATAATCCCAGGGCCTTTGATCCAGAGAAATACTTTGGGTCTGTGTTTATTCAGTTATTTGTGGCTGTTTTTCTTGCATTCGTGTGTGTACTGTGATGAACTGTGGTTTTCATGGCATTATATTGCAGCTATTGTCCGGAGTGGGGGGGGGGGGCTTCTGGCTCATTTGGGACAGATGACTCTTGCGGGTGTTGCTGGGGCATGCAAGACCTTCCTTGCTGGGTCTGTGGAATGACTGGGACTTTCTTTTCCAGAGTGGAGGGTCACTCAGGGCCTTCATTCCTTAACCTTCATGATGGTCAGGACCTTCCTTGTTGGTTTGAAGAGATGGCAGTGGTCGACCATGTCAAGTCCCAGAGAGAGCAGAAGTCTTCCTTATTGGATGGTGTGAATGCTTAGGGACTTCCTTGCTCAGGGACAGGAACAGCCGGAGCCTAAGTTGTCTGGTGATGCAAATGATCAGAGGCTTCTTTACTGAGCTGCTGGGCTGGTTGGGACTTCCTTATTGCAGGAGTGGGAGTTGGAGACAGCTAGAGCTGACTTTGTTAGGTCCCAGGAACAGCTGTGGCCTTCTTTGACCAAAGGTGGCAGTGACGGGGGCCTTCCTTTCTGTGTCTCTAGGTTGGTCACAGCTCTCCTTGCCAAGATGCAGTGACGTCCAGGACATTGCTTGTCAGGTTTCTGGGATGGCTATGGCCTCTCTTGCTGGATGTGGGAGACTTCCTTCACTGTCAGGTGATGGAGACACCTGGGGCTTTCCTTGCTAGGGGTAGGGACAGCTGCAGCCTAATTTATCTGGAAGCAGGGACACTGGAGTCTACACTGCCAGGTTCAGAGTTGCCCATGACCTACCTTGCTGGGAGGTCACGGGTGGCCAGGACCTTCCTTTCCTGGTCTTGGGGACAATTGGGACCTTATTGATGGGGGACAAGGATGACTGGAGCCTTCCTTATTAAGTCTTGGGGATACCCAGGGCCCTCTTTCCTGGGATTTGGGGGGTATCCAGGGTCTTCCTTCTTTGCCTGAGGGTGGGGACACCTGGGGCCTTCCTTGACAGGAAGCAAGTATGCTCGAGTCTAGCCTGCAGGGGAGCAGGGATGGCTGAACCCTATGGTGCTTGTGAGAAGGGAAGTGCAAAGACTACCAGAACCTTCCTTGCTGTGCTGCTGGCATGGCCTGGACTTTCCTCACCGAGTGGTGAGGATAGATGCCAGTTCTCGAGAAAGAACAGGGACTTACTTGCTGGAGTGGTTTTTCTTTCTTGATTTTTTTCTACTGATTTTTCTAGAGGGATTTACTCTCTGTGTGATCAGTTGGCCATCTTTAGCTGAAAGTAAATAGAAACTTTACATGTAAGTAATTATATAATTTTGAGTTTAAATTCATCTATATCTGGGATATTTATTTGGAACTTTTTGTGTGTTTAAAAATAAAATTTGAAAACTACTGGAATCTTCCCCAGTTTGAAAGTTGAACAAATTATGGTAAATGAAAACCTTTGAAAACTACAGTTTCTCAAAAGGAAGCATTAGATCTATGTCAATTTTCTGGGACAGAGTCCATGATTGTAGAGAAAGGGGGGGGGGGGAAGAAAGATGAAGAGATGAATACATAATATGATCCCATATTCAGGTTGAATTTTCTAGGAAGCAGCATCTGACATGAAGTTAACTTTTGAGGCTCTTCAATGAGAAATGTCCTGGAATCAACAACTGTGGAAAGCAAGAAGAAAATTCAAAATCAGGCAGCAGGAAATCTTGAGCTACAAAACAGGCATGATGAGAACCTTAAGTGACCAATGGTGAGCTCAAGAACAAATTGAACCATAGTGTCCCTGAATTAGACTCAGTCACAATCATACACTAACCAAGAGAAGTCACTTAATCAAGCTGCTTAGGGAAGTATGTGATCTGTGGTGAGGCAGCCCTCTGCATTTGAATCAATTTCAAAAAGAGTTGAGACCTGATGGCATCTGTTGCGAGTACTCCTAGTAGTTTGGGCGCAACAAATCCTTGATTGGAATGGGATCTGAATGGGGCCCTTATGCATTGAAATTGATTTATGTCTAAACTCAAAAGGTGTAAATATGTATATATAATTATATATGCATAAATAAAAACATTCTATAATAATTGCTCTAAACTATAATTGAATAAGGAAAACAGACTAGAAGTAGCAGGCACAATTCAAAGAAAAGGAAAGGTAAGATTATCTGACAAAATGAAGGCACATCTTTTGGGAGTAAAATAATAATGTGTTTATGTTGTTAGGGGCCATCAAGTCCATTCTGACCCATAGAGACCCAACAACATAGCCGACCACTGCCTGGTCCTGTGCCATCCTCACCTTTGTTTCTATGCTTGAGTCTATTATTGCAACCACTGTGGCAATCCATCTTATCAAGGCCTCTCTCTCACTGACCCTTTATTTACTAAGCATGATGCCCTTCTCCAGGGACAGGCCTCTCCTGCCAATGTGTGGCACTATGTAAGACGAAGCGTCGGCATCTTTGCCTCTAAGGAGCACTCTGTGTATATCATCCAAGAGAGATTGGTTTGTCCTCCTTGCATCTCATGGCTCTGTCAATATTCTTCTCCAGCACCACAATTCAAATGCATTGATCCTTCTTCTGTCTTGCTTATCCAACATATTATTATCACATGCATGTGAAGCCATTGAAATTTCCATGACTTGGATCAGACACACTTTGGTTTTTAAAGTAACGGCCTTGCTTTACAATACTCCAAAGAGGTCTTGTGCCACAGATTTATCCAATGCAATGTGTATTTTGATCTCTTGACTGCTGCCTCCATGAGCACTGATTGTGAATCCAAGCAAGACAAAATCCTTGATAATTTCAATCTTCAGAGGATGGAGTCATTGAAAATCTGATGCATAGAATGTTTATAGAAGTTGTTAATGGTGGTCATCTAATCACATTGATTTTTTTTAACAATTTATTGGGGCTCATACAATTATTATCACAGTTCATACATATACATACATCAGTTGTATAAAGCACATCTGTACAGTCTTTGCCCTAATCATTTTTTTCTCCTCTTTTCTTTTTTTACATTTTATTAGGGACTCATACAACTCTTATCACAATCCATACATATACATACATCAATACATTCCCTGCCCCAATCATTCTCAAGGCATTTGCTCTCCACTTAAGCCCCTTGCATCAGGTCCTCTTTTTTCCCCCTCCCTCCCCTTTCCCCCCTCCCTCATGTGCCCTTGGTAATTTATACATTGTTATTTTGTCATATCTTGCCCTATCCGGAGTCTCCCCTCCCCCCCTTCTCTGCTGTCCCTCTCCCAGGGAAGAGGTCACATGTGGATCCTTGTAATCAGTTCCCCCTTTCCAACCCACTCACCCTCCACTCTCCCAGCATCGTCCCTCACACCCTTGGTCCTGAAGGTATCATCCACCCTGGATTCCCTGTGCCTCCAGCCCTCATTTAATCAGAATTTAATTGAATTCTGATTTGTGAAAACGTTTTCATTTTGTTTTCTATGCTATTTGATTTTTAAATATACACACATTATTAGATTAGAAACATTATAAAACTATTTGTAAAACAATAGTAAGTAAAATGATCATTGGCTATTCTAAAATATGTAAAGCCCTGTTTTTAGAAAGCAGGTTTCAAAAGTATTCAGATTTCATAGCAAGATGTTCTGACAGACAAGAAGGTTTCAGGGATATTGAGATGCTGAGAAACCAGCTACACTCTGCAACAGTCGGAGTTAACATAACCCTTCATATGAAACATGTATTTATATGACATTTCTTAAATATTTTTTCCATTCCAGGACCTCATAG
Source organism: Tenrec ecaudatus (assembly GCF_050624435.1). Taxonomy (NCBI): domain Eukaryota; kingdom Metazoa; phylum Chordata; class Mammalia; order Afrosoricida; family Tenrecidae; genus Tenrec; species Tenrec ecaudatus. Next base: position 116,985,387 of record NC_134532.1, read on the forward strand.
TATATCTGGAAAAAATGAATAAAGGTTCTGGCCCTCATGTATACTCCATTCTATACGAAAGTAGAACATGAATAACATCAATAAATGAGTAAATTCTCTAGTAGAATAAAAGTTGCTGGAGATCAATACCCAGGAAAACAGTAAGCCTCTACAATTTACATTCAGATTTATTTTCGACAATGGCCTTAAGATAAACAGCTGTGATTGAAGAAATACACAGTTATGCATCATCTAAATTGACCCATTGGCAGCTATAGCTCAAATATTAAGAGCTACTCAGTATAAACTCTATTAGAAGATTCTCCCTTTTGGAATATGACATCTAGTCTTACCAATTCTGGAATTTGTATACCTTAAGACTATATTTTGATTTAGGACAGGAGAGTTGACAGCACATCTTATCAAGACTATATGTGTTATCCCTTTGAAAGGAAGAAAATTGCTTCTTCTCCTGGCTGGATAATTTGCTGTATATCATGTACTAAGGCCTGGTGGTGTAGTGCTTACTTTTAGGGTCTGAGATCTGCAAACTCAACAGCTGGAAACTTCTTCGGGAGAAAGGTCAGAGTTCTTACTCCCATACAGAGTTATAGTCTCTGAAACCCACACATGCCGTTGTAGCTTGTCTTACAGGGTTAACCTGAGTTGGAATTAACACGATGGCCGTGTTTGGATTTAAACCTTGTAGCTAACCAGTATGAATCAACTGCAGTGGTCGGTGCATGCATTGAAATAATAGTTGCATTGACTGCATTTCCTAGTGGATATATGGATACGATCCTATCACAAACACCATTCCACTTGAAGAGAGTTCAAGTGTTCTTTTTGAGGATGAATATCATGTTGTTTCTCTTGAAGTTTCCATTTCTGGCATAGAAAACCATATGACTTGTCCATGTCTAAATGGTCCTTCTCAGCTCACTCATGTCTAAAACACGAATCTTTCTTTATTTTTTTAAAAAAAGATATGAATTGTTATGTCTTACAGTTAATGTTTGCTGACTTCCAATTTCCTTTGGTTCATATTTCATACATTCCACATTCTGATTAGTAATGTATGCTTTCAGCAAATGAGTGCCCTGTAATCTTTGCTCCATCCACATCGTTGTGGTAAGTTCTGCTTTGCGGAGGTAGCTTTCTCCCAGTCGTATTTTGAATGCCTTCCACCGGAGGGGCTCATCTTCTGGCACAATCTCTGACAACGTTTCACTACTAGTCATAAGATTTTCAGTGGGCAATCTCGCAGAACTGGACAACCTGGTCCTTCTTCATAGTCTGTTCTTTGTCTGGAAGCTCTGCTGAAACCTGTTCATCTTCGGCGACTCTGCTATAATTGAAATATCGTTGATAGAGCTTCCAGCATCACAGCCAACACGGTACAACAAACTGACAGACCATGGCCAGGCATTATGGTTTACATATGTTCATTTAAATTTTTGAATTTTAAAAAGAGGTGAGAAAATTTCTGGCAGGCATATGTGTATTTCTTCCCGAGCACCTTAGATCAGTGGGCTATTGATTTTAAAAATGGTGAATATATTATTCATTATTTTATCTCTTCAGAGTATTTCACATGTAGTTGGTGTTCAAGAAATATTTATTCACTTAAAATGTGATAAAGAATAATCTAGACTTTAAAGGAAGCCTACATTCCCATCAGCTGTCTAAAGAAATGATAATAGAGCACCATTTTTACAAGGACAGTGATTTTGCTTCATTTCTTTCCTTTACATTTTATCTAAGATGTAAGCATGGGTGTGGGGTAGTCCTTTTGTCCCCTCACACCTAGTCATCTTCCCTGCTTGCCTGTGTATCCACTTAGAGATTAGGGTTTCTTATTACAGATCATGCAGAATTGTGTTTATAATAGTATTTACTTTTATTGTCCATAACTCTTGTGTGCCTCTCCTTGTTTTCCTTTTCTTTAGAGATGTTATGCTGATAAGCCATGATTATATATTGCCTTTTCCTTTACTCAGATGAATACATGTCCTTTACTCAGAACAGTGATTGAAAATAGCATTGCCTTTTGAGTATTCTGTAAAAATTTGTTGAATGAAACCAAAATTAATAGAGGAATTTAGTTACATTTTAGTGCTTAGCCAACCTTGAGTGACATGCAAGTATGTATAGGATGGGTGGTCTTTGTGACATTCCATTTCATACCAACTGTTGAGAAATGGTGGCTGCATTTCCCCCACAGTCAACATTAAAAAACAGAAAGGATAACAAAAAAGGGAATAATTCTCTATGTAGAACATCACAAAAATTATGCAAACTTCAGTTTTGAGGAATATTTATGCTTCTTAATGCTACTCATATTTTTAAAATCAATCACTCTTGTGTTGAATATTTTTAAATGAGTATGACACTTTGCCTGGATCCCATAAATAAACAAAACGTGCACAGCTTTGTTTTCCTTAGGAACCTTCTGCTAAGTGTTGCTTCTATTTATTTACTTTTAAATTATGCCAGATTTTTGCAAATATGAGTCAGCTGGGAGATCAACTTGAAATTTTAAAGACTGAATATTAGTTTGATTCTGGTACTTTAAAAGTGTGTTAAGGTAATAGTTGCAAGGACTAGCAGAAGGTATATGAGGAAAACATTCGAGATGGACTGAGTTATGGAAATAGACATGGCATACCATAAACTGTTTCTTATGCCTCTTGATTTAACGTCCTTTTGCTTCCTCATTCTGCTTTGCTTTTCTTCCCATCATTTACCAGTTTTCAGATCTTATTTCCTGTGTCTCAAACTCAAGTTCTCCCTCACTTGTGTAGAAAAGTAAAAAATGTCAGAAATGATGAACCTGATATAAGATTCAATGGAAAAAAGCAAATATTTCCAAGCTTTCAAAAATTAACCCTACTTAATGACATTTATAAATAAAATTGGTGCTATTTGACATAGTAGAATCCACACCTGACTCATCACAACCACATACATGATAGAATGAAATATTACTCAGTTCTTTGCCCTTTCCAAGGTTGACTGCTATGATCTATAGATTTTTGCTGGCAGATATCTTGAAGCAAATTTCCAAAGGCCTTTCTTACTAATGATTGACATTATAATTAACTAATATTAATAAAGATCATCAAAATAAGGCCTTCTTATTCTATATAATTCAGCATAGTTATGAGATTTATGCCTAATTTTTTTGGTTGTGTGTATGTGTTTTCTTTATTTTTATTAAGAGATCATTTTATTTGTGTCTCTTGCAGCTCATAACAATTATATGAAGCATATTTGCACATATATTACTATTATTATTTTATTTTTAATAATTAAATAATTTTATTGGGGGCTTATACAATTGTTATCACAATCTACACATACACCCATTGTGTCAAGCACTTTTGTACATTTGTTTCCCTCAAAACATTTTCTTTCTCCTTGAGCCCTTGGTATCAGCTCCTCATTTTTCCCCTCCCTCCTTGCTCCCACCTCCCCAATGAACGCTTGATAATTTATAAATTATTATCATTTTGTCATATCTTCCACTGTTCAATGTCTCCCTTCATCCACTTCTCTGCTAACTGTTCCCCAGGGAGGAGGTTATAAGAATATCCTTATAATCAGTTCCCCATTTCTAACCCCCCTTCCATCCACCCTCCCATTATCACCACTCTCACTACTGGTCCTGAAGGGGTCATCTGTCTTGGATTTCCTGTGTTTCCAGTTCCTATCTGTACCAATGTACATCCTCTGGTCCAGCGGATTTGTAAGATAGAATTGGGATCACAATAGTGAGTGGGGAGGAAGCATTCAAGAACTAGAGGAAAGTTGTATGTTTCATCATTGCTACACTGCACCCTGACTGGCTCATCTCCTCCCCAGTATAATTATTTTATAGACATTGCTTTCTGTTGAGCCCTTGGTATCAGCTCTTCTCCCCGCACCCTCTTTAAGGCCCTTGTGACTCCTTGTTAAATTATAAATTATTATTATTATTTTCATATCTTACACCAATGGCTGTCTCCCTTCCTCCATGGTTTCTTCTGTTCATCCCCCTGGAAAAGGGAAGGGGAGGGAGTGTGGTTATGTGTCCATTATCGCAAATGGTTCCCCCTTCCTCTCCTCCTCTCTAAAATTGAAAGAGAGCAGAAATCAAGAGATCGAGTTATGTAAGGAAGATGACATTGATATTTTGTTTCATTGACGCTCACCAATTTCTCATTCATTCTTTCTTTTTAATGGACCCATACAAAAGCTTTCTCTGTTCCATACAGTGACATGCTTCGGCAAAGCAAATCTCAACACTGTGAGTACCTTCAGTTGGTTCCAACTCCTAGCGACTTATATACCACAGAACAACACATTGCCCTGCCTTTCACCATCCTCACAATGTTTGTGTTCATCGTTGCAGCACTATGTCAATCCATCTCCTCCAGATTTTCCTTTTTTGACTTCCCCTCTACTTTACCAAGTGTGGTATCTTTTTCCAGAAAGGGAAGCCATTGCTCCTGATAACAAGTCCAAAGCATTAAAATGATATCTCACTACCTTTGCTTCTAACATACCTTTGGCTGTTTATCTTCCAACACAGGAGTCCTGGTGATGTAGTTCTTATGCATTTGGATGCGATCCACAAGATCAGTAATTGGAAACCAAAAAAAAGTTACAGTGTCAGAAACTCACAAGGGCAGTTCCACCCTGTCCTACAGGATCTCAGTGAGTGAGTGTTTGTGTCTTCCAAGCAACCTGTGATTTTTCTTTGGAGAGTCCATGGAACTTAGAATACTCTACATCAGCACCCAAACTCAAAAGTGCTGATCCTTCCTCAGTCTTCCTTACTCAATGTACAACCTTACCGTGCATATGAGGTGATTAAACAAACGATGGTTTGGGTCAGGCCCACCTTAGCTCTCCAAAGTAATGTTTTAGAGAGGCCTGCACAAGATTTACTCAAGTCAAGGAGTCATTTGATCTCTCGCCCTCTCTCTAACTGTAGATAAACCTTTTATTTATTTAAAATTTTTATTATTAATTGGTATTTATTATGTATATCATATCATCTCATAGTTCAATCACGTCAAATAGAATTGTGCAATTGCTATCACAATCAGTTTCCAGATATTCTTTTTCTGCATAGACTCCTTGACATTGACTCCCCCACCACTGTAGCCCCCTGTCCCCCCAAACCTTTATTCTACTTGCTGTCCCTATAGGTTCATCAGTCTTCTTGACTACTGCTTCCATGAATGTTGACTGTGGATCCCAGCAAGATAAAATCCTTGACAACGTCTATCTTCTCTCCATTTATCATGACGTTATCTATTGGTCCAGTCTGAGGGTTTTAGTCCTCCTTTTTCAGATTGAGTTGTACTCCGCACTGAAAGCTACAGTCCTTGACTTTTATCAGCAGGTATTGTAAGTCCTTCCACTTCTGCATATCCCAGGTGTTAAAACTTCCTCCAATTCTGAAGCTGCATACATCTTCATATAATCCAGCTTCCCTGATTATTTGCTTACCATACAGATTGAACAAATATAATATGAGGATACAACTCTGACACAGACCCTTACTGATTTTAAACTGTGCAATTTTCCCCTTGTTCTGTTCACACAGCTACTTCTTGATCCACATAAAAGGTTTCACATGAGCACAATGAGGTGATTTCGAATTCTCATTTTTCTCAAGGGTATCCAGAGTTTGTTATGGTCCACAGAATTCAATGCCTTTGCATAATAAGTAAAATACAAGTAAATATCTTTCTGTTACATAGTGTTTTCAGTCAAGATCCTACTCATATCAGTAACATTATCCCTTGTTCCTTGTCCTCTTCTGAATCTGATCGAACCCTGTCAAGGTACAGCTGCAACTATTGTTGGAGGATCCGCAAATTTTATTTGCATGTGGTATTGATAGTTCTGTTCTTAAATTCAGTACACTATTGGGTTACCTGGCTTTGGAATGGGTACAACCATGTGTCTCTTCCTGTCAGTAAGCCACGTACCTGTGTTGTAAAGTTTGGGCACAGATGTGTGCTTCCAGTACTTCGTCTTGTTAAAATATGTCAAGAGGTATGCCATTCATTCCTGGAGCTTTTTTCCCTCATGCCTTCATTGCAGCTCTGACATCTTCCTTTACCAAAATTCTTTCTTTACCATATGCTACCTCTTGAAGTGGTTGTATGTTGACTCGTTCTTAGTGGTATAGTGACTCTGTATTCTCTCCATATTCTTTTGCTGCATCTTATATAGTTTAATATTTCCCCATAGAATTCTCCAATGTTGCAAATCATTTTAAAAATTTTTTCTTATTCTTCTAGTTTAAGATATTCTGAGTGCGGTCATCCTTTTTTATTTTCTAACCCCAGGTTTGCACATTTCATTATAATATCTTACTTTATTTTGTCAAGCTGCCCTTGGAAAGTATATGTTCAGCTCTTTGACTTCACAGTTTATGATTAAGAGCAAATTTGACATATGAAATCTTTTCTTTCTTTCTTTTAAATCATTTTATTTGGGAGCTCTTATAGATAATATAACAATTCATATTTTTAAAATCATTTTATTGGGGGTTCGTACAATGCTTTTCACAATCCATCCATCCACTATGTGAAGCAAATTTGTACATTTGCTGCCATCATTCTCAACACATTTGCTTTCTGCTTGAGCCTTTGTCATCAGCTCTTCATTTTTCCCCTCCCTTCCCTTCCCCCCTCCCTCATGAACCTTTGATAATTTATAAATTATTATTATTTTGTCATGTCTTACATGACATATCCCTCCATCCACTTCTCTTCTGTCCACCCCCCAGAGAGGAGGTAATATGAAGATTCTTGTAATCAGTTCACCCTTTCCACCTCACGCTCCTCCACCCTCCAGGTATCGCCACTCTCACCACTGGTCCTGAAGGGATCATCTGTCCTGGATTCCCTGTGGTTACAGTTCTTATCTGTACCAGTGTATATCTTCCGGTATAGCCAGATTTGTAAGGTAGAAACGGGATCATGATAGTTGGAGGGGGAGAAGGTGTTTAGGAACTAGAGGAAAGTTATATATTTCATCATTGCTATACTACACCTTGACTAGCTCATCTCCTCTCCACAACCCTTCTGTAAGGGGATGTTCAGGGGCCTACAGATGGGTCTTGGATCCCCAATCTGCACTCTCCTCAGTCATCCAAATTGGTGGTGAGGAGGTTGTAGGAGGCATACTAGGGTGTGATCAAGGGTAATGTAACCGAGAGGAATTATTAAAACTCACTGAAGGCTGAGCATGATAGTGGGACAAGAGGAAAGTAAAAGGATATAGAGGAAAGAACTAGGAGGCAAATGGGCATTTATAAAGGTCAAAATAAAGGCATATACATATGTAAATATATTTATATATGAGGATGGGGAAATAGATCTATGTGCATATATTTTAGGTTTAATATTAAGGTAGCAGATGGACATTGGGCCTCCATTCAAGTACTCCCTCAATGCAAGTATACTTTCTTCTATTAAATTGCATTGCATGATGCTCGCCTTCTGACATGATTACTGAAGGCAAAGCAGGTGCATAAACAAATGTGATGAAGAAAGCTAATGGTGTCCAGCTATCCAAAGAGATAGCATCTGGGGTCTTAAAGGCTTGAAGGTAAGCAAGCAGCCATCTAGCTCAGAAGCAACAAAGCCCACATGGAAGAAGCACACCAGCCTGTGTGATCAAGAGGTGTTAAAGGAATCAGGTATCAGGCATCAAAGGAAAAAAACAATTAATATTTCAATTAGATAAAGAATAATTGCATAATTACTGCCACATCCTATCAAAATAGTTTATTTCTTCTTAAACTCTTTGATATCAGCTCCCCTTTATCTCCTTCCCAGCCCCCAGGAATGTTTATTATTATATATATATTTGATATCTATATCTATATTGGCCATATTTTACACCATCCACTGTGTCTGTTCACCTACAATTCTGTAATTCTGTTCTTCATTCCCCCTGAGTGGGGTTATACAGTCATCATTGCTATCAGTTCTCCCTTTCCCCATTTCCCCTGACCCTCTTGCCCCATACCCTCAGGTAATCATGACTCCCATTACTATTTCTGAAGGGTATGTTTATGTTGGACTTTATGCATTGAATGGCCTTAATTATACAAATGAACATACACAGGTCTCACAATATTAATGAGTTGAAACTAAGACCATAATAGCAATGGGGGGGGGCTATTAATGAATTAGAGGTTATTTATGGGCTTCATCAGTGGTATCCTGCACTCTGGATATATCATCCCTTCTGTGAGGGACTGTCCAATTATCTTGCAGTGGGTTTGGGTCTCCACATTGTCTACTCTCCTTCACATCAATTTGATTGCTTATTTCTGAATTTCTGATACCTATTCCCACTGATACCTCATGATAGCACAGGCTAGTGTGCTTCTTCCACATGAACTTTGTTGCTTCCCTGCAAGATGGCTGCTTGTTTAATTTCAAGCATTCAAGACCCCAGAGGCGATATCTTTTAATCTCCTGGCACCATCAGCTTTCTTTACTACATTTGCTTATGCACTCATCTCTCCTGTCTTTTTAATGACCTTTTGATTTCTTCATGTAGGGTGTTCTTAATGTCATCCCCATCTCATCAAGTTTTCTGTTGTTGATGTCAAATCTATTCTTGAGATGTTCTCAAAATTCAGATGGGATGTATTTCAGGTGATATTACATTTCTCATGGACTTGTAGTTTTCTTCCATTTGAACCTGAACTTATATTAAATAAATAGATGGTCAGTTTCACTTTCTGCCCTTAGTCTAATGTTAGCTCTGATATTGAGATTTTTCACCATTTATGCCCACAGATACAGTCAATTTGTTCTCTGTGTATCCCATTTGGAGAAGCACACAACTTTACTGTTGCTGTTTGGGGCAACTGAGTCAGTTCTAATCCACAGAAACCTTATGTACAGCAGAACAAAACACTGCTCAGTCCTGTGCCACCCTGGCTATTGTTCCTATGCTTAAGCCTATTTTTGCAGCCTATGTATCTATCTCCTTGAGGGCCTTCCTCTTCTTTGCTGCCCTCCCCTTTACCATGCATTATGTCTTTCTCCAGGGATTGGTCTTTCCTGTCCACATGTTCAAAGTATATAAGTCAAAGTCTCACCATCCTTGACTCTAAGGAGAAGTCTGGCCATACTTCTAAGACAGATTTTTTTTTGTTCTGTTGACTGGCCATGGTTCTTCTAATATTCTTCACCACCACTACAATTCAAACACATAGATTCTTCTTTGGTCTTCTTTATTTAATGTACGATGTTCATGTGTATATGAAGTAATTGAAATACAATGTCTTGGGTCAGGTGCACCTAAGTCCTCAAAGTAGCATCCTTGCTTCTCAGTACTCTAAAGAGTTCTTCTGCAGCAGATTTACCAGTGAAGCACTTTTTTGGATCTGCTGTTTACATGAGCATTGAATGTATATACAAGCAAGACAAAATCCTTGATAACTTCAATCTTTTCTCTATGATGTTATTATTTACTGGTCCAATTGTGAGTTTGGTCTTCTTTACATTGAGTTGCAATCCATATTGAAGGCTGCAGTCTTTGATCTTTCCCAGCAAGTGTTTTGGGTTCTCTTTACTTTCACCAAGGAAGGTTGTCATCTGCACATTGCAGGTTGTTCATAGGCCTTTTTTTCCCAATTCTGATGCCAACTTTTTCTTCATGTAGCCAGTCTCTCTGACTGTTTGCTCTGCATGCAGATTGAATAAATATGGCGAGCGTATTTAACACTGACACATACCTTCCTTGTGCCTCGTGATTATTTATGGTGTTGAAAGAAGATATTTGAGATGTCGAAATCATTGGTTTTGCAAAAATCTAACATGCATTTTCCAGTTTTGTTTCTTCCACCAACATTGTATTTTCCAACTAATGTTTTTCCTTTATTTCCAACTTTTACATTCCCATATCTAATAATTACCAATATACCTTGATTACACATTTGACCAATTTTAGACTGAAGATTTTAGTAGAACTCTTTGATTTCCCTCTCACTAACTTTAGAACTTGATTCATACATTTAAATCATAGTTTCATTGACTAGATTTTCTTGTATGTGGATAGATATTAACCTACCACAGACAGTATTGTACTTCAAGAAAAATCGTGTCCTTTTAGACAATGAATATGATGCTACTCCTCTTGAATCTGCCATTCCCCAAATAGTAAAACATATGATTTTCTAATTGAAAATAGTAAATACCAATTGATTTCAGCTCAATTTTCTAAGACACATGTTTTGTACTTTCTAAGTTACAAGTATTAATTAACAGTTTTATCTGGTTTTTCTCATTTTTGAGTCATACTCCATCAATAAATGAAGGTCCCAAAGCTATTATACTCCCTCCATGTTATGATGATTGCCTCTACTTTTTACTCATCTCAGAGTATCTGGTGGGTCAGAACTCTTGGCCTTGTAGTGAGCAGCCAAACACACAATCTACTCTGCTGTTCTTTTTTTGTTAGGTGCCAAGTGGTGCTGACCCATAGTGATCTTACCCACAACAGAACTGAACACTGCCAAGTCCTATGCCATCTTCACATTTGTTCCTAAGCCTGGGCCCAGGCTATCAAGTGTGCCCTCCTTTTTGCTGATTTTTCACTTGGCCAAGCATGATGCCCTTCTCCGGGTACTAGTCTCTCCTGACAATATGTCCAAAGTGTATGAGATGAAGTTTCGCCATTTGCTTCTAAGGGACACTCTGGGTGGACTTCTTCCACGAGAGATCAATTTGTCCCTTTAGCAGTTCATGGTACTTTCCATTTCTTCTCTACCGCTAGGGATAGTAAGACTTCACCACCATCAAGTCCATTCTGACGATTCTATAGGACCCAGTAGAATTGTCCCTTTACATTGCTGAGATTTTAAATCTTTACAGAAGTAGGCAGCCTCATCTTTCCCGTCCCCCCAGATTAGTTGGTGAGTTCAAACGTTTAGACTGGCAAGTTCATAATCAAGGTTAGCAGCTAGATGCCTAACCCACTATGCCACTAAAGCTCAAGCACTACCTTTACCAGTGGCCGAGTGGATGTGGGCATGTGATTTCATTGTGGCAGATTAAGTTTGAGGGGGAGTTTGCTGTCCTGCTTCTAGAAAAGTTCTTCAGGATAAAGATTGTTTTTGTTGTTGTTGATTGCATCAAGGTGATTTCAACTCTTAGTGACTTAGTGTGTGCAGAGTGGAATTACTTCACAAGGTTTAGAAGCCTTTGACCTTCTCAAGGCAGATGAGGAGGCCTGTTTTTGTGAGTTCGAATTCATCAACTTTTCTTCGAGTAGTTGATTGCTTAACTCTTTGTACCTCTCAGGAACATCTCAGTTCAAAGAAACAGACATGTCTTGATAGGATACAGAGAATTGCTGCAGCAATAACTGAAGAAAACTTGACCAAGAGATGAGCCGTGATCAGGAGAATGAAGAGAATGGAAAATGTTAGACCACTTACAACATCCCTGAGCCAAGGATTATCCTTTACCTGAATAATCTGCCCAACCTTGTACCTCATCAATTTAAGACAGTTTTAGGTTTTTCTTACATATAAGCAGTAAACACTTGACAATCTTCCCTCTATTTATGATTAAAGAATAAAGGTGTCCTATACTTTGTTTGGAAAGTACATATAGATATAGTTTTCTTTTGCAAGGAGATTGTTTTTATTACATTCTGCCGAGTTAATTTCAACTCTCATTAACCTGTTACAGCAGTTTAGAGTCACCTCATGCCGTTTCCTGGGTTCTCATCTTCCTTGGAGCAGACTGCCAGGTCTTTCCTCCCATGGAAAGGCTGGGGGGTTCAAACAATAGACCAGCTGGATAGCAGCCAGGACCTTAACCACCAGGGATCCTTAACTGGAGGTTAGTGAACAGTAACATATTTGGGGTAACCTTTATTGGGTCATTGTTCAAGACTTAGATTTGGGGGAGTTAGTTTTACAAGTGTATCAGTCAGTCAATCAATGTTGCCAATTGGGTGATAAAGTCAGTGATTCTATTTATACCAATTGTGTCTTTTTCATTAATATAAGGTAGCCAAAAATTATAGGAATAGAAATAGGAGAATTTAAAAATAGGAACCCTCAAAAGTAAATGCCATCACATCGTCATGCATTTTAAAAGAGCCAAGTTACAAATAGAAATAACTGCTCTTTCAGGCAGTGCTATCGTTAGAAAACGTTACCATTTAACAGAAGAATACTGAGGTGTCAACACGGGCCCGCTCTTTAAAAAAGAGTAGAACCCAAAGCAGGAAAGAAAGAAAACATTACTACCACTATACAACACAGATTTCTCTCTTAGTCTTTTTTTTGGGGGGGTCCTCTCTTAGTCTTTTTGTTAATTTTCAATTAAATACAGTTTCTGATTCATCTGCAATGAGTTAACACAATCAAATATTGCATATTATTTGCATCTTATTTGATATTCAAATGTAGTTCATGCTGGAATATATTTAAGTGAAAATCGATCCTTAGAAAAAAGGGTAAAGATAAAACTGAGTATAATTGTAAGCTTACTCTATGAGATAGAATGTAAAGATGCCAATTTTTCATACTTTAAGAAGAATGGTTAATAAAAGTGGCTGTGGCATTCCCTGTTCTATCTAATTGACTTATTTATAGCAGGGTTACTGACAGGCCATTGCTGTCCCCTAGAATTAGATCCAACAGAACATGGCTTGGCAAACAGACCTACTTCTCTATTTGGCCAGGCATTTTTGTGTGGTGAGTAGCCAGCACAAATATACTCAGAGGACTTGAACTGCAAATTCTATGTGGACGGGTGTTAGTGAAAGAGCAGTAAGGATGGTGGTGTAGACCCAATGTTTTCAGATTTCCTAGTCTTGAAAAGAAACTGAAAGTCAAGTGCATGTTATTATTATTATGTTTTGTTTTGTTTTGTTTTTAATACATAAGACCCAAACAAAAAGTGTTGGAGGACTACATTACAATTTTGGGCCGGCAGTTTGAGACTCTGACATCAAGGAAGTATGTACCGATAGCAGTTGACTTAGATACTGCGATAAACCTCCACCCTGTTGGAGTCAATCATGTTCGAGTTCCTGTGCAGGCTGATCCACTTTGAGGAACTCACCCTTATGCTATCAAGTCAAGGCTGACTCATCGCGACCCCTGTGGGTTCCCAATGCTGTAACTGTTCTCAGGAGTAAAAAGTCCAGTCTTTCTTCCACAGAGCTGCTCGTGATTTTGAACTGCCGGTCATGCTGTTTGCAGCCCAACGCATAACCGCTGCACCACCAGGACTCCCTAATTTGAGGAAAGTGGAACACAAGTCCAAAATTTCATGCCAGGTAAGTCTCAATCCAGAAAGACTCCGAATATAGACGCTAAAGGTAGAAAAATAGAGCCATGATGTGTTCTAATAAGAAATAAGAGTAAGTAAGAAAAGCAATTGAGTGTGTGGAGAGGAAAGTATTTTCAAGGAATTGGCCTTTTGAACATAGTGCTGGTCTACTAAATAGGTTGAACACATTGTTAACATTAATTAACCCTCAAAACCATGTGGTATAGGTGATAGCTGTTACATAGATATTCCAGATAGGTAAAAGGAAGCTAAGAATGCCCAGGGTCTTAGTGAGATTGTGTGACCCAGCCTGACACACAAGCTCCTTGTCTTGACAACATCCTACTAGACAGGGCTTCCCTGGCTTTTAGTCTGTCTCTGTTAATAGTTAGATCCAGGGCTGCAATGATAGTATACACAAGCTCGAACATTGTGAAATTAAACTGCAAGCTGAGGGGAAAAGCATAAAGGCAATAAGGGAAATTTCTAAATGATCATTCTAGATGAAGGGGTTTCAAAAATGTCCTAGGAAAAAAAGGGAATGAAAAGACAATGTAATTTTTCCATGAATTCGCCTATCCTATAAATAACATATGCAATATGCAAATTCTATTTAAATTAATCTTGTTTCTTTTTAAGATTTCCATCTACATTGCTGGTTTTGCTAAATGCCTCAGAAAATCAAGAGATCCTTGTGTGGTAAAGTATCCCCCATACTATACAACTGCAGAGAAAGACTGTCATCAGTTTGGCAAGAGAACACTACAGACAAACAGACAGAAGGAACTCCCCTCGTTGCTATAACTACGGTGTAACAAAGGTCAGCACTGGGGGAAAATCCTTCCTGGTTTGAGCATTAATAACTCAGGGATGTTATTCTGAATTCTTCCTCTCAACAAAGACAGAAACAAAAAATCCTTTACTTTAAAGAAGGTGAGTTGAAGACACACTAAACAATAAAGTATGCATTTAAAATGAGGCATAAAGAATGGTTTTGATTCATAAAACATTAAAAATAACAAAGATCTATGTTTCTGCAAATGGGGTTATATTGAAAGTCAAAAGTCCAAGTTCAGTTTAAAGAAAAGATAAAATCAGATACATCATATGAAAATGTTCCTTACTGTGTTTAAAAACTGCAAATACAAAAGTAATCTTAATTAGCATTATTTAATAGAAATAATTTTAAATAACTTTAATCTCCAATTTTTAGAAACCTTTAAAGAAAGTTTTGCTTTTTTAAAAAAAGGTTGAATTTTAAAAGGATCCTCATTGTTAAACATATTCAGAGTTTTTTTTTGTTTTGTTTTAAGTTTTAGTAACATGGCAAATTTTGTCTGCTAAACTTGAGAAGCATATTCATAAAATGCCCAGTTTCTAGAGATAAGCCTCAGATTAGATAAAAATATCAACTTCTTAAATGTGGACTAAAGAGAGCATTGACAACCTTAGTTGCTGGGTTTGGGGTTTTGATGGAGAAGCTTCTGAGAAAGGGGACTCTTGCTTTTCCATTTGGGATACGTCACGCCAGGGAAAGCTTGTGTTCAGAATGCTGCTGCTATTGTGCCCTGGGTCAGTTGTCACTCCATGTGACCCTGTGAACACCCGAAGGAACCACTGCCCAGTCCTCTGCCATCATCACAATCGGTCTTGGAACCTATTTACTGCAGTCACTAGGTCACTCCATCTCACTTAGGGTCATCTTCTTTTTTTTGGTTGACCCTCTACTTGACCAAGCGTGTCTTTTCCCAGAGACCAGTCTTTCCTCATGACCTGTCCAGTGTCTAAATGTGCGTAAAGGCTGGCTGAACACAGAAGGGACCGAGGCTGCCTCGTCTTGGGTCTTGGACTGCCCTTCCCGGAGCCTGGAAGAACATGGTCAGCATGCGCAGCAATGGTGCTGGGCGCTCGCTAAAGCTAACCAGAGTCTTGTGTAGTCCCTAGTGCTGCCGTATTATTATTTCCAAACTACGTATCACTTTTCCATTTTGCGTTTTAAGGAACAAACCTTCGCAGGAAGTACATGGGGATCTCCATAGCTAGGGCAGCATTTCTTCAGCTAACGTAGAATCCTGCAAGAAGAGGGAAAAGAACTCTCTCACAGGCCCCCAGGGGCTCACTTTACAAATCTGTGTCTTGGGCAGCGACGATTAGTAATCTGCTTACAACGACTCTGTTGGTTGTGCCAAAATCGACTCACTGGTTTCTTCTACAGAAAATACTTGAAAAAAATCTGAATGTCCTTACTTGGATTTCCTAATAAGCCAAGAGACAAAACCCAACAAATATTTATGGAAAAGTATAAGGCAGTCCAAACGCAATAAAATGCATTCTCACTTAGGATGCATGCTAAAGAAGTGATATTCTGAGAATTTTACTTTCTATCCTATTGATACTTCATTTCTGTGGGATTCTATGTTTGCAGACAATTCCTATTATACTTCCCTGTCATATAGAGGATGCCTGGTGCCGTGGTGGTGGCAGTTTAAAACCACCAGCCGCTCCACAGGAGAAAAACCAGACTTTCTACTCCAGAATCCCCCCTCCCCCAGAGGAGGGGCAGTTCTACTCAGTCCAATAGGGTTGCTTCGAGTTGCAATCAACTCAATGGCAGAGGGAGTTGAGAGAGAAGTGCTGTCAAGATGTAATCTTATAGAAATAAAACTTCCCACCAACTGATGTGCCCTGGGTAGGTACCAATGGCACGGAGCAAAAATGGCCTGTGCAAGAACAATTCTAAAATCAAATGTTCAGCGCAGTCTCTGGTATATATCTATCTAGTGCCATGATTTATGCAAAAAAATCGATGAATGTGTGTATGTGCTTAGCTTGAGTGATTTGAATATGGTGCTAAAAAGCTAAGGTAATGAGTTAAACACTATGAGCCTATTATTTTCATTATCCTCAAGAGTGACAGATTTTATCCTTGGCAGTGGTCATCTAGTCCATGGATGCGCCCTGTTCATTAGAAAGGCAAGGCAGACAGGTGCAGTCACCATTAAATATATATCAGTGTCAAAAAATCAGCTCAAAGGTGAGCATCATGGAATGCTAGTTTAATTTAACAAAGTGGTCTTGCATTGAGGGAGTACTTGAGTGGAGGCCCAATGTCCATCTGCTACCTTAATATTAAACCTGTAAATATATGCACTCAGATCTATTTTCCCATCATCATAAATAAGTATACTTACATATGTACATACCTGCATCTAGACCTCCACAAATGCCCTTTACCTGCTAGCACTTTCCTCTATTTCCTTTTATTTTCCTCTTGTCCCACTATCATGCTCAGCCTTCATTTGCATTCCAGTAATTCCTCTCGGTTATATCACCCTTGCTCAAGTCCTACTAGGCCTCTTACACCCTCCTTGCCACCAATTTTAGATCACTTGTTGTTCCCTTGTCCCTGAGTTTGTCCACCTTCTCCCTTTCCCATGTCCCCCTGGAACCATCAGTCCTGTTGTTTCTCCTCCAGATTGTTTATCCAGGTATGCTCCCTTCTTAATTAGCTCCATTTTGGGGGGTTCCGACCATGCTGCTTCCCCACCAGGTGACCCCAGAAATGTCCTCTGTCACAGTCTGCTCCAGGAAGACTCACCGTGACATATGCTGTTGTCTTTTACTCAGTACCCTCTGTGTCCCATTAGCTCCCTGCAGGGACGTCATCCTCCAAGCCTGGTGTGCCAGCTTGTGGTCCAGTCTGGTTCTCTTTCTCTTCCTCCCTCCTGGCCTGGCTCCGTGTGGGTGTGGCTTGCTGGCCCCTGTAGGTTCAGTTCTGCTCTCCAGCCACACCCACTCCCAGGGAGGGGGTCAGTTTGGCTCTGGTTGGGGCCAGCCCTGTAGCTCTCTCTCTTCATGGATCCTTCCATGCGTCCACACTGCCCTCATAGTTTGGTGCATGATGGCAGAGTCTGCATGCTCACCCCAATTCTGTGGAGAGACCAGTGCTCTCCCCCAGGGTGGATTAGTGCCCTGCTCCCTCCATCATCATTTCACTTTCAACCCCACCTTTTCTCCCTCCCATCTTCATCCTTTTCCCATTACTGTGTTGGACCAACATGTACTTCCTTGGGTTTGGTCCAACCTCCAATTTCCTGTATCTCAACCTAACTGTTATGATATAGGTGGCTTCTCATCTGTACCTACCATGTTGATTACACTTACCTCAGGGGACTCATATACTTCTCCTTTTGTAATTGGCTGACTTTGCTTAGCATACTTTCCTCCAACTCTTCCTATGAAAAGATGTGTTTCATTTGCTCATCCGTGTTTTTTAATGATGTGTAGTACACCATTGTGTGTATGTGCCAGAGTTTACTGATCTACTGATAGGAATTAAGATTGATTCCAACTCTTTGTGAATGTGAACTGTGCAGCAAAAAACGTGGGAGTGCATACAACGTCGTGTATTATTTCTTACCTCTTCTGGGTATGTGCCCAGAAGAGAGACAGCTGGGTCGGTCATCAGGTAGCTCAATTTCCATCTTCTTAAAGTATCACCAGATCACTTTCCACAGTGGCTGTACATATCTAAAAGACCACCAGCAATGTAGGAGAGTTCCTATCTTGCCACATGCCCTCCAACGTTTGTTACTCTCTGATTTTCTGATTTGTGCTAGCCTCATAGGTGTTAGATGATATCCCAATTCTACCTTACAAATCCTGCTAGGACAGAGGGTGTACACTGGTACATATAGGAACTGGAAACACAGGGAATCCAGGACAGATGATCCCTTCAGGTACCAGTGGTGAGAGTGGTGACACCAGGAAAGTGGAGCGAAGGTGGGGTAGAAAGGGGGAACTGATTACAAGGATCTACGTATAACCTCCTCTCTGGGGGATGGACAACAGAAAAGTGGGTGAATGTAGACATCAGACAGTGTAAGATATGACAAAATAATAATAATTTATAAATTATCAAGGGTTCATGAGGGAGGGTGGAGTGCCAAGGAGGAGAAATAATGAGGAGCTGATACCAAGGGCTCACGTAGAAAGCAAATGTTTTGAGAATGATGAGGGCAACAAATGTACAAATGTGCTTGACAGAACGGATATATGTATGGATGGTGATAAGAATTGTAGGAGTCCCCAATAAAATGATTTTTTTTTAGTAATAAAGTGGAAGGCACATGCCATGGCTATTTATGAACAGTTAAAAAAATCAGCTCAAGGCACATGACTTACTCTTGGACTCTTGGTAGGTTAAAAGTATCAGCTCTAAATATGAAAAAGCAGACTTGTGTTAATGATGTACTGGTATGTAATTAGAAGTGAATGAAAATAACAGGTGGACAGAACATTGATTTTAAAAAATGACATCAAATTTATTTCTTGTTGAGTTACAAAAAGAACATCGGTGGGGGGGGCGCTTTAAAGAATACCCACTCAAAGACATTAAATTTTTATTTCACTAATATTATAAGCAAAAAGTCATTTATGTAAGCAGCAGTATCTTACCTTAGTTTATGATTCTTCAAATACTATTTGCTCCTCTGGTGTTGGTAAGGCAAATAGTGTTTTCTGGGAAAGGTGAATCTATTGGAATAGAAAGTTCACAGAGGAAATCATAAAATAGGAAGGGGACTTCAAACAATAGGACAAATTAGAGAAGCACTTGAAAAATATTTTGTGGAGATTGCATGTGGATCCTCCAGACAACAGAACATTGCTTCCACATTCTGTGTTGCTTTCTTTCAGTGTATTAGGCTGTTGTTGTTAGGTGCTGATGAGTCTGTTCTGGTTGGTGGTGACTCTGTATACAACAGGGTAGCACACTGCCCTGGGCCAGGTTCACGATTGCTGTGGGCTAGCGACGGTCTCAATCCATCTCACTGACGGTCTTCCTTTGTGCTCACTGACCTGCTTTAAGAAGCATGATGTCCTCCTCCAGTGACTGTTCTCTCCTGATAACATATCCAAAGTACCGAAGACCACGTCTTCCCATCCTAGATAGGAGACATGAAATAGAGTACGAAGCAATTATTGATGTCAGAGATCCTGAATATGAATAAACTGAGAATTTAAAATCCTAGGTAGCTACAGCCAAAGAAACATTAAAAACAAATCATCCCCCCTTTTACTGGCAGACTTACATGAAGGGTGTGGTTATAATGTTATATTTACAGCATGGGTTATTGTGGAAGAGGAAGTCCTCAGAAATTGTAAACACGAATTAGAAAGGTAGATTCTAGGATGTTAAGTGAAAGCGACCCACACACTTTTCTTGACCTGGATGATAGGTATTTTTGTGCCTATGGAGGAACACAAGGAGCCCTGGTGGCATAGTGGTTGAGCACCGGGCAGCTGACTGTCAGGTCATCTATTTGAAACCACCAGCCACTCTGTGGGAAAAAGACGAGACTCTTACTCCTAGAAACAGGTACAGTCTCAGAACTGCATAGGGGCAGTTCTACCCTGTCCTGTAGGGTCTCTCAATGAGTTGGAATGGGCTTGATGACAGTGAGGTGTTTGAGTTTTGAGAATAGGGAATAAATAGACTGTTGGTGGAGGAATAATATGTTTGGTTTTGGAAACAACTTTCAAGTCAGTGTATTTTAGATATATGCTATTTTCTCTAGTCAGTGAACTTGGGTTTGGTTATGCTACTTTTGTTTTGGCAGTCCCACACAAGTATTTAAGAAAACATAATCTGTTCAGAGATAATAAACTTTCCCTAAAACCATGAAGGCTGTCCTGTGTGGTAATCCCTAAGGGTGGCAGTCAGCAAAAAAGCTCCCATGAGAAGAGGAATCACAAGGTTAGAAGCAGAGTTGTATGGTCTATTTAACCTCTCTAGCAGAATAATCTCTTTCCAGAGTTACTCTGAGGGGTGTGTGTGTGTGTGTGTGTGTGTGTGTGTGTGTGTGTGTGTACAGTGAGGAGACTACTATCCCTCCACCAAAATTGTTTCTCATAAATCATAGTAACAGAGATGCATCTAGGAGGTGACTCTTCCATTATCTGTGTAGCTACTGGTGGCATGAGACCAATTCGTGACAATTGCATGTGAGCCTGAGCCAGTCGTGCGTGCTACCTCAAGATCAAGGCTTTTGAGAAGCCATTGCCTCTCCGCTACGTCCTTCTGCTATTTTGCTGCAGTTGGTGAGCAGTCTCACGGGGAAGGGCAAGTTCCAAAGCAGAAGGAGCAAGGATCTATGACTCACAGAGGAGAACTGCCCTGGGAGCGCTTCTTGAATGGTTACATGGACAATCTATATACTTCTAAACATATTAAGCTCGATGTTTGTTCCAACAGAAGAGTCTGCCTGTTTAGACGTGCTGGTTTCGACGTGATGGTTTTGATGGTGGCCATGATAGGAGACAGTAGTTCTTCATGATAGGAGACAGTCGTTCTTCATGATAGGAGAGAGTCGTTCTTCATGATAGGAGACAGTAGTTCTTCATGATAGGAGACAGTCGTTCTTCATGATAGGAGACAGTAGTTCTTCATGGCAGGAGACAGTCGTTCTTCATGACAGGAGACAGTAGTTCTTCATGATAGGAGACAGTAGTTCTTCATGACAGGAGACAGTAGTTCTTCATGACAGGAGACAGTCGTTCTTCATGACAAGAGACAGTAGTTCATGACAGGAGACAGTAGTTCTTCATGATAGGAGACAGTAGTTCTTCATGACAGGAGACAGTAGTTCTTCATGACAGGAGACAGTCGTTCTTCATGACAGGAGACAGTCGTTCTTCATGACAGGAGACAGTAGTTCTTCATGATAGGAGACAGTAGTTCTTCATGACAGGAGACAGTAGTTCTTCATGATAGGAGACAGTCGTTCTTCATGATAGGAGACAGTAGTTCTTCATGGCAGGAGACAGTCGTTCTTCATGACAGGAGACAGTAGTTCTTCATGATAGGAGACAGTAGTTCTTCATGGTAGGAGACAGTAGTTCTTCATGATAGGAGACAGTAGTTCTTCATGACAGGAGACAGTCGTTCTTCATGACAGGAGACAGTAGTTCTTCATGACAGGAGACAGTAGTTCTTCATGACAGGAGACAGTCGTTCTTCATGACAGGAGACAGTAGTTCTTCATGATAGGAGACAGTAGTTCTTCATGATAGGAGACTGTTGTTCTTCATGACAGGAGACAGTCGTTCTTCATGACAGGAGACAGTAGTTCTTCATGACAGGAGACAGTAGTTCTTCATGACAGGAGACAGTCGTTCTTCATGACAGGAGACAGTAGTTCTTCATGACAGGAGACAGTAGTTCTTCATGACAGGAGACAGTCGTTCTTCATGACAAGAGACAGTAGTTCATGACAGGAGACAGTAGTTCTTCATGATAGGAGACAGTAGTTCTTCATGACAGGAGACAGTAGTTCTTCATGACAGGAGACAGTCGTTCTTCATGACAGGAGACAGTCGTTCTTCATGACAGGAGACAGTAGTTCTTCATGATAGGAGACAGTAGTTCATGATAGGAGACAGTAGTTTTTCATGATAGGAGACAGTATTTCTTCATGGTAGGAGACAGTAGTTCTTCATGGTAGGAGACAGTTGTTCTTCATGATAGGAGACAGTAGTTCTTCATGATAGGAGACAGTAGTTCTTCATGATAGGAGACAGTAGTTCTTCATGACAGGAGACAGTAGTTCTTCATGATAGGAGACAGTCGTTCTTCATGATAGGAGACAGTCGTTCTTCATGACAGGAGACAGTAGTTCTTCATGATAGGAGACAGTAGTTCTTCATGATAGGAGACAGTCGTTCTTCATGATAGGAGACAGTCGTTCTTCATGATAGGAGACAGTCGTTCTTCATGATAGGAGACAGTAGTTCTTCATGATAGGAGACAGTCGTTCTTCATGATAGGAGACAGTAGTTCTTCATGACAGGAGACAGTCGTTCTTCATGATAGGAGGCAGTAGTTCTTCATGACAGGAGACAGTCGTTCTTTATGACAGGAGACAGTAGTTCTTCATGATAGGAGACAGTAGTTCTTCATGATAGGAGACAGTAGTTCTTCATGATAGGAGACAGTAGTTCTTCATGACAGGAGACAGTAGTTCTTCATGACAGGAGACAGTAGTTCTTCATGATAGGAGACAGTAGTTCTTCATGATAGGAGACAGTAATTCTTCATGATAGGAGACAGTAGTTCTTCATGACAGGAGACAGTAGTTCTTCATGACAGGAGACAGTCGTTCTTCATGACAGGAGACAGTAGTTCTTCATGATAGGGGACAGTAGTTCTTCATGATAGGAGACAGTAGTTCTTCATGATAGTAGACAGTAGTTCTTCCAGGCACATCCATTTGATATTACAGCACACAATTGCTGCAGAGGAAAGGAGAGGACATCTTTTCAAATGAGACTTAGGTTGAAATTTTTATTTCCCAATCAAGATAATATCTACACAGTCTCTGTACTTCTGCTTCAGATCACAAAACATATAAAGCAGAATAGGTCCAAAGTGGCAGAGTTTCAGGTGATTGCAAGCTGTACCAAGCATTTTGCAGAGGGTCTCAACCTTGAAATGTGAGACTTCTTAGAACTATGGGCACTGTGAACAGAGGAAGAAGATTTTTTTTAAAACATTTTATTAGGGATTCATACAATTCTTATCACAATCCATACATATACATATATCAATTGTATAAAGCACATCTGTACATTTGTGCCCTAATCATTCTCAAAGCATTTGCTCTCCACTTAAGCCCTTTGCATCAGGTCCTCTTTTTTTTCCCCTCCCTCCCGTTCCTTGCTCCCTCATGAGCCCTTGATAATCCACAGATGGTTATTTTGTCATATCTTGCCCTATCCGGAGTCTCCCTTCCCCCCTTTCTCTGCTGTCCATCTCCCAGGGAAGAGGTCACATGTAGATCCTTGTAATCAGTTCCCCCTTTCCAACCCCCTCACCCTCCAGAGGAAGAAGATTTGCTGAAATTGTTAGAGAGCTTGATACTCCACCCTGGAGAAAACTATACATGGCGTGGAATAATGAGTGATACTCTGGGTGGATATGTATGTGTCAAGATTTTCTGGTTGCTGGGTGCTCTCTAGTGTGCCCTGACCCATAGAAACCTCATGCTCAAAAGAACTAAAACGGCCAGGTCTGTGTCATCCTCCCAATCCTTGCTATGTGTGAGCCTAACATTGCAGCCAAGGTGCCAGTCCATGTCATTGGGGGCTTTCACTTTTGGCTGACCTTCTGCCAGCCTGATGCTCTTCTCCAGGTTATGGTCCCTCCGGATAACACAACCAAGTATCTGGATGAAGTCTGTCACTCCTCTCTAAGGATATTCTGGATCTACATCTTCTGAGACAGATATGCCCATACTCTGGCAGTCTACAGTATATGAATTACTCTTCGTGAACACAATAATTCATGCTGTTGTTACTTGGTGCCATCCAGTGGGTTCCCACCCGTAGCTCCCTTATGCACAACAGAATGAAGCACTGCCAGGTCCTGTGCTATACTCACATATGTTCCTTTGCTTGAGCCCATGGTTGCAGCAACACTGCCAATCTGTCTCGTGGAGGGTCTTCTTGCTTTGCTGCCTGCCTCTCTACTTTATCAAGCTTGATAACCTTCCCCAGGAATTGGTCTCTCCTGACAACATGCCCAAAGTCTGTGAGATGAAGTCTTGCCATTCTCGCCCCGAAGGAGCACCCTGCCTATATTTCTTCCAAGACACACTTGTATCTCCTTATGGCAGGCAGTCCATGGGATTTCCAACATTCTTCTCTAGTACCTTAATTCAAACACATCCATTCTTCTCCGATCTTCCTTATTTAATATCCCACTTTCACATGCCCATGAGGCAATTCTAAGTACCACGGCTCAGGTCAGGCGCACCTGAGGTTTCGTCCTTGCTAACATCCTTGCTTTTCTTAAAGAAGTCATAGGTATCAATTATTCACCAGTCTTCCCTATTCATCATCCAACATTCACAAGCAATATGAAGAAATTTAAAATACCTTGGCTTGGGTTAGGCATCTCGATTCTAAAAGTGATATATTTGCTTCCCAATGCAAAGGGCCATTTGATTTTTTAATTTTCTTTAACTGTTGTATCCATGAGTGCTGTGGAGTAAAGTAAATTGAAATTCTGGCCATTTTCAATATCACCTTTCATATCATGACGTTGCTTATTGGTCCGGTTGTGAGGAGTTTTGTTGTCTTTAGGTTAAAATATATTTCATACTGAAGGTGGCAGTCTGTTCTCAACAGTAAGAACTTCCAGTCCTCTTCATAGTCAGCAAGCTAGATTATGCTATGTGCATTTTACTGGATGTTAATGAATCTTTCTCTGATCCTGATATTGCATTCTTCTTTGTAAGTACCTAGTCCAACTTCTTGGATTATTTGTTCATTCTTCATTTGAATAAAATAAGTACAGTGAAATGATTTGACATAGACACCTTAGTCCATCACAAAAGACCAAATATCGTGAGTCCAGTGCTATAAACGTCAAGATGAAGGCAGGCTTCTGCTGTGAAGAGATGTAATCTCCTGTTTTCCCAAGCAACAAGGCAGTGACCTGGCCCCGTTAGTGTCCCTGAACCACATGTGAGGTCTTCATTGATGTTCTCTATCTTACCTCACTGGGTTCTAATATCAATGGTAATGGTTACACAGGACTCACACACATAAGTCAGGATGAAAGGGAATTAACAAGTTGTAAGAAATGCTCAGAGTTGAGTTGTTTAACGGGACATGTTACAAAGTTCTTTCAAACCACTGCCAATAAATGTCCAAAGGGTCATGCCACTCTGCTGCAAACCTCAACCAGAAGGCATTCTGGATGGCACCTAACAAAAACAAATTTTGTTACCTAACATAGGGTAATTTCTCTTATCTTCAATTTCCTTATTTGCAAAAAAGGAAACAATAGTAACTACCTAAAATGGCTATTCCAAGAACAAAGTGAAGTAACTGCAAATAATTTAATGTGGTATATCACACAAATGGGATCTTAATAATAATTATTATTAATTAAGACTAATTTTTATGTGATTACTTTTATAAATAAGAAACTCAAATTCTTTGAAATATGAACCTTGTTTCTCACTTTTGGTCAACATTGTATTTTGAAAATGAGCTTAAGATTCCCTTTAGAAGGAGGGCAAATTTGATATTAGAGAAGTGATGTCTCTATTCTATTTAAAATTTTACCACAATTATCTGCAAAAAGTTAAAAATTCTGTCACTGGACTAATATTTTAATTATTTTCAAATGAAGTTTAAGACTCTGTCATCTTTTCAGTGTATTTTAACTCACTAAAAAATGAGTAGTTTGCTGACAAATTTCTTATAATATTTTCCTTAGAACAAACATCAAATGGAAAAGTTACTTCCTTATTTTTATAAAGTATTAGCATAAAGTTAAAAAATATCATGTCAAGTAACTTAAGTAACTACAGCTTCCAAGGTAGTTTGTCAAGTAATCATTTTGAATTTATAACAAGCTTCTTGTATGCTTAAAACATGGTGGAATATGCATGTTAATTGCATGGAATATGCATGTTAATCACCGAACGTATTAAATGTTGTCCACTGTCAGAATAGCACCGTCAACAGGCACAGCACAATCCTCCGTGTCTTTACAATCCATCCTCTTTCATTTTTAGACCCTTGATATGGTCAAGGTCAAACTTCGGAACATTCAAATACAGAGTGATTTAAAATCTGTCCTGCGCATTTTGTTACTAAGAGAAACAACACCATTAGGGACCCGTTTTCCCTTCCGAAGACTATCACTGCTTTATCGAGGGGTCTTAATTTAAATCTGAATAGACCGTTAGTGTACTTTATAACACACAATGACCTTTTCTGGTTCCACAAGTTAACATTCACCACCATATTTTTTCTTACCTAAAATTTACCAACGAAAAAATAATTCTTGGTTTTATATCTTATTTCATAACTACTTCTACTACATTTTTCATTAGTAAGCCAGGTATTCAGGAATAGCTCACTTTCTTTCAGGCAGTAGTGAAGAGGTTAATTCATAGCCACATATACAAGTGGGTTTTATTCATATTTAACCTGTAAGAGCAAAGGAGGTTAAGAAAGAGAGTCCTCTTCAGTTATTAAACTATTTCATCACAATCGAGAAGGGAAATGCTAATCACCTACTGATATAAAATAGATTGGTTAGCATCTGTATGAATACAGCGTCTGTGCAGTAAAGTTTGGAATTAGAAGGACAGGACAGTTCAGTTAAAAATCTGATTCAATCCTTGGAACTCCTGGATGGTACAGTAAAAGAAAGAGCAGGGGTGGGGGTGAGGGTAAACAAGGAGAGAGGCGGGGCGGGGGGGGGAGAGAGAGAGAGAAGAAAGATGAGTGATTTTGAGGTCAGTCAAGCATCACCCATTTCTTGCATTCTGCCATAATAATTTTTAAAGGGTCTAAATCACCAGAGACACTGATCCACTTTCCTGGCCTATCAAGACTTAAAATTCAGGGTAGATCAGGAGAGTCATCATAAAGCACGAAGTGAGATGCGAACTAAGAGCCTTCTTCAAAGGACCACGACCTCTCTCTGGGGTTCCTTGTATTGCTCCTCTCAACCCAGCCAGAACCCCCAGACAAGTTTATTTACACTCACAACTGCACTGCACACACACACACACACACACACACACACACACACACACACACACACACACCCTTGCGCCAGCAGAGAACGAGGGGCGGGCACGCCCTCTTTCCGTCCCCTCCAAACAATTATTGCGGAGAGCAAAAGAAAATAATGCACAGCCCCGCGTGCTCGGGTGCGGGCGGGCGGGCGCGGGCGCCCGGCGCGGGGAGGGCGGGCGGGCGGACGTGGCTCCCCTGCCCGGGAGAGGATTTGTGAAGAGGAGCGCTGGCCCGCGTGCGCCTCTTGTTCCCCGAGTAATTTGCAGCCAATCATCAGGAGGTGTCCGCGTCCCTGCGTCCGCCTCACCTCGGCGCCAGCCGCCCCCCTCACCCCGCCCCCAGCCTCCACGCCTCCTCCCCTGCCTTTCTCCCGGGCTCCCCTCCCCCAGCCACCACACACGCACACACACAAACAGAGCGCGCAGGGGGGAGGGTGCGAGAGGGAGAGACTCCCGGGCTCCCTCCCTCCCTCCCTCGCACACGGCGACTGGAGACGGACGGAGAGCAACGCGCTGGGAGAGGAGAGACCACCGAGCACAGCCCCGCGCTCTCACACATACACTCACACTCGGCTCTTGCCTCCCCCCGCCTCCTCCTCCTTCCACCCCCGCCACTAACACCATCTCCTCCTCCTTCTCTCTGCAACAAGCAAAAAAAAAAAGCCATTTACAGGTATTTTTTTTGATCCGCATATTTATTTATCCCCCCCCTCCCCAACAGTTTGTTTACAAGTATTAAAGTTGTAATTGGGAGCTGCCAAGACACATCTGGATTTGTGTTTCTTTGTGTTAAGGGGTGAGGTGCAACTAATTAAAGGCAGACTGGCAGCGTCTGCCAATTCTAAGGCTCCCCACATAAAAAGAGACTGGTAAGTGATTGTTCTTTCTCTTTCTTTGGCTTTTTTTCTTCTTCTTAAATGTTTGCTGTCCGTTGGGATTGTAAAAGTAGATTATTAATGCTGGACCCCAGCAATAAAAGGCGTCGCTGTAGCTGTATTAATTTATTAATTAATCTGCACCCGCCCCTCCTCCTGAATGTTAAATATGACCTTTGATCTCTGTGTCTCTGGTAGACCAGACCTACAGTATTAGGCATGTACAGTCACATTGTTTAAAGGCAAAGGATCATGAAGTATGGATGTCTAATCTAGCTGTGGTATAGTTATTTGTGCGTGTTTTATTTTGCTTTTTAAAGAAAATCCAAACAATAGCTGTAGCTTAGGTACCTTTTTCATGCCCCAGAGATGCATTGATTAAACAATAATGACCTGGATACTGGACACAATCGTTTTCTACAGTTTCTGGTTCTTTTAAGGCTTGAGGGGAAGGGGTGGTGGTGGTGATGGCAATAAGAAAAGCAAGGAAGCTTCTGTGTGGAAGCTCACTCTAATACTCTGAAAATGGGACATTACATTCTTTCTCTATTTGGAACAAGGTCAGAAGACTAAAATGTTGAAATGTCCCTCCACTCAGTGTGCTGATACCTAATGCATGGTGGGCATAACTAGTTTTTTAGAGAGTAGCTCTAACAGCTACAATGTAGTCAGAAGAAACTGAAGCTCTCTGCAGGTTCTGGCTGTGTCTTCCCCACCCCCTGCCCCAAGCATCAAGACTATTTAGCTGGGAGCATTTGGGGGCCACCCTTTGTACTACCTCGGAAGGCAGTTTTCCCTAATGCGAAACCACAGAGGTGGTTCCAGAGTGATTAGGGACTTGCTGTGATTGAAAGATGCCTGCTAGCTTCTAATCCAGCCTGGGGTGAGGTTCCTTATCTTGATTTACTTTGCCTAATAGGGATTTGTTTACATAAACTCTTCTTTTTAGGGCACCTCAGCAGTAAGACTTGAAGTTTTTGCTCTTGGAGTTTGGGCATAAATGGTTCATTAATCTAATTATAAGCATAATTACTATAATTGATATCCATTTTTTGAACTCTGAATCTGTTAGCTGAGTCTACTGGGCCCCCATTTAGATAATCCCTGAACTCCACATTCTAGACCAATATGTGGATCTCAAAAAATGTCACAATAAAGAACCTGGCACACACAATCTGGAAACAAAGAAAGAAACTGGGGTGTTTTTTGTTTTGTTTTGTTACTACAGACTTTGTGTTTTTGCTTTACTTCTTAAAATGATGTGATGCACCTCTCCCTCTAACCAGCAACTGAAACCCCCCTCCTCCTAAAGCATGATATTGGCCTGTAAGAAATGAAGCGAATGCAAATATCCAGTTAACATTAAACTTTCCTATAAAAAAAAGAAAGAGAGGAAAATTATTTTAACAGTTATTTCTTTGGTTAAAAAAAAACACCCCTTGACTCAATGTAAAAATCATTGGGACCTCCTTTTTCAAAAGTCCCATGCTTGTCTCTTGTCTTGAGAAGAGATAATCTCCATTGGAAAAGATCAGGGATATTCTCACAGAGGCTGCAAGCATTTGGTTACAAACCTGTGACATTGCTTGTATGACTTCAAAACAAAACAAAATAAAAACCTGGATATTTCTTTCCGGTTTTTTTAGAACAAGTCCAACACCACTCTCTTACTCCCCTCTCTCCCCCAAACCCCACCACCAAATGGCTGGTACAATTGAGACCTGTCCTTGGGCCATTGAATTAAGAGCCTAACAGAGCCAGCTGTGCTGGGATTCAAACTAATGACCGCAGACACAGAAGGACACTGTGGCAGCTGGTAGTCCTTTTTTCCCTAGCTCTTTAGTTCAGATTGTATGTGGGCAGTCTCTCAGCCCTCAGTAGCATTGTGTTTGCTTACAGTTTGTACTCGGATGCATTGTAGACTTTTCCCAGTACTTCATTTGCTAATTTCCTGCTCATGTTCTTCACAGGGCCATTGCTGTGTTCTACTTTACAGCATTTGCATGCCCAGGCAGCATTTGTTCACACATTTCATAATGTTTAAGTGCCCTCTGCTTCTAGGTAGTATCGCCCTCCCACCCCTGATTTGCATGTCTTTAGCACTCCAATTGCCCTTTTCCCTCGGCATTTGTCACCTCCGTCTTCCCTCTTTCCCTGGGTATCCTGGCTATTAATACATTTTTCTCAGTAGGGTTATAAGAATAGGGGGGAGGAGCTGTGATGTGCTGGGGGGAGGGAGGGAACCAGGAGTTAGGAGGGTTGGTGGGGGAGAGTGGGAAAAGGGGGGGGGAAATCGCATTTTGACGATTGTTATGCAAACGATCTGACCGATGAATGTGGGAGCGTTCCCTGTCTGCTGTGGGGTAGTAAGGCTGTTTATTTATTTTTAATATTTTTCCGCGTGCAGCTCGATGGAATGACTTTCTTTATTTTAGTTGTAACAGTTGGAGCATAATGCCAAGGAAGACGCTGCCTGGGAATTCACCGTGTGTGGAAATGCGCCCCACAGAGGAATAAAGCAACCCTCACCTTGCTCTCCCCACCCGGACCCACTCTCCCCTCCTCCCTCGGCCCCCACCCCAACACCACCATCACTCCCTTCCCTCCCCCCCACCTCCCCCCCTTTCCCACCCAGGTGTCGGACCAGGCGGTCCCCACTTCCACCCTGCACCCCTTCTTCCCCCCCTGCACCATGAACACCAATGTCTGCGTGGAGCCCGGGCCGAGCCCGGAGGCCCCGGGCTTACCCAAGGAGAGCCACCTGCCCGAGGGGGCCCTCAACAGCCTTGTGGATTACAACTCGGAGATGGAGCGCTACCGCTCCTTTGCGACCTCCTTCTACAAGACCAACGGGGGCGCCTTCCCGCAGGCGGCCAAGATCGCGCGCATCACCACCCCCATCTTCCCCAGCAGCGCCGCCGCCGCCGCGGCCGCCGCGCGCATCGGCATGTCCCCCTGGAACTGCGACAACGCGGCCACCGCCGCCGCCGCCACCGCCATGCTCTGGGGCAGCGGCGGGGGCGGCGGCGGGGGAGGGGGCGGCGGCGGCGGCGGGGGCGGCGGGGGCGGCAGGAAATCCTCCTCCGCCGCCGCCTCCTCCTCCGCCTCCTCCTCGGCGATCCTCCCCGCCGGCGGCGGCGGTGGCGGTGGCGGTGGTGGTGGCGGCGGCGGCGGTGGCGGCGGCGGCGGCGGCGGCGGCGGCGGCAGCAGGACCAGCATGCACCACCGAAACGACTCCCAGAGGCTGGGGAAAGCTGGCTGCCCGCCAGAGCCGTCGTTGCAAATGGCAAATACTAATTTCCTCTCCACCTTATCCCCCGAACACTGCAGACCTTTGGCGGGGGAATGCATGAACAAGCTCAAATGCGGCGCTGCTGAAGCAGAGATAATGAATCTCCCCGAGCGCGTGGGGACTTTTTCCGCTATCCCGGCTTTAGGGGGCATCTCATTACCTCCAGGGGTCATCGTCATGACAGCCCTTCACTCCCCCGCAGCAGCCTCAGCAGCCGTCACAGACAGTGCGTTTCAAATTGCCAATCTGGCAGACTGCCCGCAGAATCATTCCTCCTCCTCCTCGTCCTCCTCGGGGGGAGCTGGCGGAGCCAACCCGGCCAAGAAGAAGAGGAAACGGTGTGGGGTTTGCGTGCCCTGCAAGAGGCTCATCAACTGTGGCGTCTGCAGCAGTTGCAGGAACCGCAAAACGGGACACCAGATCTGCAAATTTAGAAAATGCGAAGAGCTGAAGAAAAAACCTGGCACTTCGCTGGAGGTCAGAGGAGATGATTTCTTGTTTCCCAGTCTCCCCCCTTCCCTGCGCACTCCCCTCTCCTCTCCCCTCCAGGGCTTCTGGTCCAGCCTCAGGATGCAGCAGCCCTTTTCTGAAGCTTCACTCCAGTTGTAAGTTACAGTGGGAGGTGGAATGCCAAGGGCAAGGCCTCCCCGCCTCCTTTCTGGATGCTGCACCTCACTTGGAACCACCTCCCAGATGAGGAGGGCGCCCCTCCTTTTTCTCTCTAGGGGGAAAATATAATGTAATTGGTTTGAAAAATTACAAGTTTCCCATTCAATATGGTCAGAGTTCTCCCTTGGTGATTTAAGAAGCCACACTCCTCTATTTTTTAAATGTTTTTTTTTTTCAGATAAAGGGAAAGAAAACAAATGCACCTTTGCCCAAAGGGCTGAACACATCGCATCTTATATATTCTTGTTGACCGAGAGAGCCCTATGAGTGGCCCATTTATAATAGGGGCCTCTGAGTGACACACAAGTCTATGTCTTCATAAGAAAAAACAAAAACTGCAACAGTGGATGATTGAAGAGGGGTTCAGATGGGGCTTTTTCTCCCTTCACCTTATCGAGTTTTACACCATGACAATATACTTCCCATTTTAATTTCTACATATTTTGTATTTTTGAGTGTCGGATACTGAACATTACCCTGAAATTTTTAAGGAGACAGAATTTAGCACCCAGTCACACAATTTTAGAGAAGGTGGTGGTAATTTTGTTGAAACATTGTTATCTATAGTTTCAGAAACTAATGATTCCTAAGATTTGGTTACAGACCAAATCCTTTGGGCTCTGCCTTTGACAAAATAACTAAATTTTGGGTTGTCAAAATTGTTCTTTACACTGAGCACTTGTTTTTTTTAATTGATAGACCTGTATGGTCAATAACAGTTTCAGTTTTTCCTATGTGACTTTAAATAGACAAGATGCTAATCCTCAGTTAAGTAACCTTTACCTTAGACTTGTAATTACATGAAATAGAAAAAATTGTTCGGTGGAAATTTCCTGTAGTATCCTCAGCAAAACACAACGAGGAAAGGTTGAAAATTACAGGTGAAATTATTTGGGTGGTATATTAAGCAATAAAATATGCACACGAAATTATTTCTAGGCCCTTGGTATTAAAATCTAGATTAGGTGGTGAAGTGTTCATGTGGACATGGTTGGTAACTTTGAGCCATTCCATGAACTGCATTGTAGGATAAGAGTGGTCTCACAAGTTATCCTTAGAGATATATCAGTGTAATCTTTTAAAAATGATAAATACAGCTTATAGGTGATTTATTCAGAAAGAGCTGGGAATTAGGCTGTAAAAGAATATAGCAAAAGAGTTAATGATCTCTGTTGCATGATCTCTGTTGCAGTGTGTTGAACATACACAGAATATAGATCTTTAAAACTTTTATTAATACAAATCAAATCAAATAGCACTTTGAGTTTCTAAAATGCATAATTGTATTGATATTATTATTGATTATGATCAATTCCATCCAAATACTGCAATGATTCCCCTCTCTACCCCACCCCACCCCACTTTTTTTTTTTTTTTGAGAACTCCATCTCTTCATTCAAAAGTTTCACTTTTACTCCAGGACAGTTTGTTATTTGTCCTCTGGCAACTCCATATGGAGGGAAAAAAATGCAGATCCAGGTGTTTTCTTATTTAGCAAAAATTAACCTTTTCCCCTCATTGGATTGGTTTATCATAATTTCTTTAGGTCTCTAACATCCAAAGGAAATGAAGAGTGAATGCTAAAATGTTCTGTTAATACGCACATGGCCCTTATGTTTCCTCATGAAATGTTGTCCTTAGAATTACAGAGTTGGTGTTGCTATTGATCCTCAGCTTCAGTTGGACTCATGGCCCTCTCTCCCACGTTAAGATACTATGGTGCATAAAGGCCACGGAATAATTCCGATTTGCTTGCTAAGTAACCTGCAGCACTTTCTATGTTGATGATTGGTCAAAAGAGATTTCACAGATTTCCTTCCCCACCCACCCACCCACCACCCTTTTTGGATACATTTCTCTGACAATCTTGCTATGATGTTTACTCTCCTGAGACATTTGCTGCAGAACCCAATAATATCACCTTTCCTTCCCATTTATAATGCACATACGGGGTGCGGGGGGGGGGGGGTGTCTCTGATCTTCAAATGGTTGCGGGGGGAGGGGAAGCAAGTGTTCTCTTTGTGTAAGCCTCTAGTCTGGTATTCTTATCTGAACTTTAGACTGCATTCTACCTGAGGCTCAAAACTTAGAACAATAGTTGAAGACTATAAGGCAGAAAGAAAGAAAAGGAACACGTGGAAAAACTTGACTAAGATTCCATTCAGGTCATTAAAGGAGGCAATGACAGCATGATTGCCTTAAGCACATGTGTAAGCACAGGGCTCTGGCTGTAGGAAACCAGCTGGATGCATGTCAGAGTGACAGGCATGACATGACTGAACCAAAGCTGGAACAGTGTGGGTGCAGGTCAGTGAGAAGTCCTCCTGCTGACCTGGCTTCCCTCTCTAATTTGGTTCCTGTGAATTCTCATCATCTGAGGGGATGTTTCAGCGTTTGGTTGGACTCCCGGAGTGAGGGCGGGGATGCGGGCAATCATCATAGATACTACCTGTGGAGTTCAGGTTTCAGTTCAGTAGCTAGTATTTGTTGAATTACAAATTATAGAAACCAGTTAACATCTGGACCATAATTACTATTTGCACTCTTACTGCCTCAAACCTGTGTGCCCGTCTTCCCTTTGTTTGTCTATCCCAAAGACTAGAGGAATGCTCAGATTTTCAGGGGGAGTAAAACTGAAATCAAGACAAACACATGGATGTGTAGAAATGCTTGCCCACATTTCTAAAGGCCTGCCTTCTAACATTCCTTTTAAAATGGGTTTAATTATTTCCTAGTAGATCTGAGTAATCTCACTTGAAGGTTGTCTTAATGCCTTAGAAACAGATATATAAAATCATATTTCAATAATTTCAAATGACATTGTACCTGAAATATAGTTTTCCTATGATAGTGTGCCTGCACATTTGCACATGCCTGTATTCATTTAGTGCTTTACTATATTAAGACATTCATTAATTATTCAAAGTAGCTACAACAAGCGCGTCATTCCTTTTGTGTGATAAAGCTTATTTAAGAAAAAAGTATATCTTAAATGATCAATATATAGTTCCTAGGGCTCTTAACTCATACAGCATATGATTCAGTATTGACTCGATGGCAGAGGTTTGGAGTTGTTAGGTATCTTAAGCACATGATCACGTAAGAAGTGCTTATGATAATAAGTAACACATTTACCAGCAAAGGTAATTGTTTAGTTTTTATATTCACATCCTTTATATTTCTGATACTAGGTTCTAGTTTTTGTTGTTGTTTTGTTTTTAATATCCTGGCTCCAGGGATAAAGTTGTCCTGTGAGCAACTCTGGCCTCTTGGTCCCTGAACATTGTTCAGGTGACATGATTGATCTCTGTGGGAGAGCATTAGAGACCACACAGATGTGGTTTCTCTCCCATTAGTTGATTTATGGAATTACATTAGTAAGCAGTGCCTCAGGAGGTTCCCCTGCCCCCACTCTTTGCTTTCTTTGCTGCAAGTTACATGCCACACCACAAGCGTTTTCCACTAGCTGGAGAACCGATTAGAAAGGAGCAAGTTACAGTGGATATAGAATGAGAACCTGGAATATCACCAAATAATCTTTGTTGTTTCCTTTATTAAAAAGAAAAACATCTGCTGGTTTTATAAATCGGATCACCGAACTATTTTTCACAAGTTGGATTTAGCTTCTGAGATGTTGGAGGAAACCATAGTCTCTGAAACTTACAACTTGATTTAGATGAGTGTTTTGAGGGAATTTCTTTATACATACACTGTTAAGTATACATAATATATATATACTTAATACAAATGGCAGTTGTACAATCTGCCCTCCCCCCATGCGAATGGCAACTGTAAAATTCTGGACCAAGAACACACAGCAGTCTGAGCAGAAGGATGTCATCTGCTTCCTAGAGAAATTCACTTGTAGACCACACACATAAAAGAGATGTCACTCACATTCCTGTCTGTCTTTGAATACAGCACTCTGGTGTTGTAGTAGTTAGCACACTGAGCTGCAAACCATGGTGGGGTGGTTGGGGGGAGAAGAAGGGGGGGGTCGGTAAATGGTTTGAATGGACCAGCTGCCACTACAAGGGAGAAAGATATGCCAGTCTGCTTCCCCCAGATTACAGCCTTGCCAACCCAACTGGGCAGTTGTACTCTCTGCTACAGGATCTCTCTGAGTCAAATTGACTCCAGGTAACTAGTGTAGTTTGGTATTTTGCAAGTTAAATAACAAAATCACTTAGTGGTTGGACATGTCATAAATTTTAAAGTTTGGCAATTTTATTTTTTAATACTTAGGGACAGTGGGCATGATTTATGCTTCAAATGGAAGCATTCACCAGTTAAACCCTTATTCATAATTTAAAAAGGAGTGTTCAATTTTAAGACCCAAACACTCCAACATAAGCAGATGCATATTTATTTTCATCTAAATTGCAAAATATGTTTTGCTATTAAGGGAAAGAAGTTATTGGCAAAATGCAAACATTTTTTTTACCATATTAGCACTGGAATGTGACTAGTGGTATTATTATGCTAATAATACCATATTAGCACACAGATTCTGAACTGTAAATGATGGGGGGGGGAAGCTCAAAGTTCAGTTTTGACAAAAGTCATACAACAGATTTGTGGCAAAGGTAAGCAATTATATTACAACACTGAGAGTCTCTTTTCATGATACATTTGTGAAATAGAGTCTACAGTGTTTCTAAAAGTACACATTGTGAATAATTCTTAGATTAAAAATAATATGCCACCCAGAACCATGCACATTCTATGTAATCTTTAGATGGGAATTAGAATTAAAGTAATTAAATCCATTTACAAATTACACTGTAAAATGTTTATTTGAAACTTAACCATCATTACTCAAAATTCAAATGAAGTTCACTAGTAGAACAAATTAAACAACAAAAGTAGATTTCAAATTAATTTAAAAATATTTGAAAAGATAAAGGAAATGTATCAAGAGAGAAAAATGCTTAATTAAAAACATTTTTTAGATGAATTGATTACCAATATTTTGGTGAGTCTTTGTTATCTAATTTTCTGAATGAATAGGTAGAAGATTTTTTATAATCAAACAAATATTGATAAATAGAATCATTTGATAAATCATCTGTAAGACTAAAAATCAAAAGGTGTGTTGAAAGGATGAGCAGTCCATCCATATTCAGTAGTTAGCACATTGCTTACCAGGTCTGAGACTGAAGATCTATTGGGGCTGACTCCAAATACATTGGTAGAGTATTACTCCTGCATTATAGAGAAACCTCTAACTACTTGAGAATTTCCCACTAAGAGGCTGAGAAAGTGCTTTTAAAAATGCCTTCTAAAGGAACACTGGCACTCTTAGAGTTCACTTTTTAGCCCCCCATTGGTCAGAATAGCTGAATAAGTAAGTAGTGCATATCTAACCCCCCCCCCAAAATTCCTCCCAACCTTTACTGTGAAAAAGTTTAACAAAATGTTCTACTATTCAATAAAGTTCATGTGACATGATTTAGTTTCTTACATCTATTTTTTGCTTACCTTACAAAATATTTCTAGAACACTTGTATTTGTCATACAGAAATATATAGTTAAATTAATAGGTTAAATTCAAGATTTATTAAAGGGTTCTCTAGATATGCAAGTTTGAGAGTGACCAACTTTTCATTTTTATCTCCCTTCTTATTTCCAGATTAGCTTTTGAAAAGAAAATTTGAACCCCAAACAGATGGTAAAATCTTTCCTTTTGGTTAAGTAGTGTGATTTTCAAGCACTTATTACAATGTAAAGTGATGTTGGTTGAGGGGCTTAGGACTCTGGAAAATTCTACATTTTCCCCCGCAAAAAAATATAAAAACATTTTTTCTAATCTGTGTCAATTTTAAGGAATGTGTGTGCATAATGTTGTCGCTTTGTTTGTGCTGCAGTGTTCTGATTCTCTGCAGACTTCTCCAGCTAACATTAGACTGTTATCTGGACTAATTTCAAATTTTTGCGAGAAGGGCACACAGCTGAGTTCTTCTTTAACTCATCTTGTGTTCCATCCCATGCAGACACCTGTGCTGAAATTGAATTCTTCTTCTGGGTCGTCCGACAGCCTCCCTCCCTCCCTTCAGCATCATGTGTTTTCAGTTGTTTATTGAGTTATGTTGCCCCATGCTTCAGATGCTACAGCCATTTAACAATGTTGAAGACTGAGCTCTGCAGGAGCTAAAAGGATCCCAGCAGGCTTGTTAACTTCTACTGTAAACTATCATGAGGAACATTTTTTTTTCCTCTGTGAAACTTGGGGGCTTTCTGTTAATTTATTTTAAGAGGATAAGAGTCCACAGCCAGGTCGGAGGTCAGGCTCAGTGCCTTTCCCCATTTTTTCTATTAATATTAAGCCCACCAAGCATATGTTATGTTTCCCACTCAAAACAAAATGAAAACATGAGCAATAACTGTTTTTAAAGAGCTTATATTAAAAAATGCATTTCCTTGGCTGGCATTGAATGACTATGTAAACTATTTATACTCTTAAGTATTACTATTATTTTAAACTCTTTCATTTATTTAATAATTAAAAATTACATTTTCACCATATGGCCACATCTTTAGGTAAGAGTTTGTGGAAAAAACTAGTAGTGTCAAGTTACTTGCCAGTTGAGCACTGTTTGGTACATCACCATACTAGAATAATAAATTAAAGTATAAGGAAATTATATGTACATGTTTCATAGCATCACATCCTCAGAGTTTTCAGAAATGAATGTCCAAAGAGACAGTTTTGTGGCTGATAAAAGAAATGTTTATTTTGATTACCTAGTTCCACAAAGAGTTCACTTGGAGATAAGCCTGACAAACAAGGATTGGGATATTGTAGAATAGTTTAATCCTGGGTAGAAATAAAGCAATGATATAATTTTTAAGATTAGTAAATTGGGATATTTTTTAATCCGAAGAGTATATGTGAAGTGAAATCAGTAAGCAATAATGGAAAAAGCTGGTGTTTCTCTAGGAAAAATGAGTGATGCATCCTGAAGGACTTGAATATTAATCAAGAAGGCTTTAAAAGGATAAGAAAATACCTAAATCAGAATATGTTCTCGTACAGAGAGGGATTTTTCCCACGATGGGAAGGGGCACTTGCTGTGCTTCAGCAGCTGTATAAGTTTCTCAGAGAAGGGAACATGTAAGAAGCAGGCATATACTTTCATCCCCCCGCTCCCTGCCCCCTCCTCCCCCCAGCGTATTTGAAGTCAATACATTTGGCGTGGGCGTTGGAGCTGAGGGTTTAGTCAAGTGGAGTATCGGCTGACTTAGAGACGGAAAAGCAGACTGTTATAGCAGAAATTATTATTTTCACTTCAGCCCGGGAAACATTTGGAAACACGTGTAACTAAGGGAGAATCTTTCCAATTTTGGGGTGGGAGATGGGATTCCATTTGCATCTCATCTGCATCACAAGTCATATTTCAGAGGGCATCCTTGAGGAAGTGGAGAAAAGTGTCAAGCTAGGGAGAAGATTGTGCTGAAAATGCTGTGTCTTGCTCAAGGACTGAAAAATAAAATAGAATAACAGCCCAAACTGGATGATTGATGGCATCAAAAGGCTCGAGATCAAGTGTAAGGAAGAGAGAAAGGGACATATGCTTATAGACCTGGGAGAAGCATGGGCATTTCTCTGTCCTTCAGCACTTCTGACAAATTCTGGACAAGTTATATTTTCTCCTAAACTTTACCAAAAAAAAAAATGAAGAAAGAAATACAACTTTTAAAAGCATAGAAAACCGTATCAGTCTAATTGTGTGGTTGTTAGTGGTGGACATGGTGATTGTTCATGATGGTGAAATCAGTAGTAGAAAAATAATTGTGCTGGAGGTTACTTCTCAATAGAAAATCTTCCTTAGAGGTTAAATGAGATAGTTTTAGTGGAGTTGAGTAAGGGTGAAAGACAGCGCTGTTCGTTGTAGGTAGAAGAGAAGGGGGAAGTTGTGGGATCTTTTATGAAACATTAAATATTATATATATTTTTACTTTTAACTCATTAAAAAAACCAAAAGCAATACTGTTGTGCTTCTGTGCCAAAGGTAATATATAGAGCCTTCCCTCTAAGACTGCAAGTTAAAGACTTAAATTCATTACGAAGTGCAGTATTTTTCCCTCATATGACTCTCGATACATGAATAAGTTACCCGTTGGACTGCCACCACAAAAGGTCAGCAGTTCAAACCCACTAGTTTCTCTGTGGGAGATGAACGAGACTTCCTGTTCCTGTAAAGACTGACGGCCTAGCAAACTCAGTAGCTCATTTCTCCTCTACCCTATATGGTTGCTGTGAGTTAGATTGGACTCAGTGGCAATGACTGACTGACCAAAATACTAGCCATTGAAAACTCAATGGAACACAGTTCTAGTCTAGCATTCTAGTCCAAAGGGACCTCGCAGCAACTTTTGTTTTTTTTATGGTGTAGAGCAGTGTTTTTCAAACTACACAGTAATGGTTCTTGAAATCAATGTGTTGGTTTACCACCTGTATATTTAGAAATTGTAATGAAGTAGAGTTGGACAAAATATCTATAAATGCATCACATTGCAATAGAGTAAATATTGTTAAACTTCTCTTCCCCTTGTGTATCTACATAAATGCATGTGAATGCATGTACTGGCCTGTTGTATAAAATGTATTTCTAACTATGGATTCAAGTCAAAATAAGTTTGAAAAACACTGGTCGTGCAACAGCAACAATACTATTTAACAAATGTGTAGTGAAGAAAATTATATTTCTTCACAGAATGCTGTTAACAGGATAAATAGTAAAATTTAAATATTTTTATATAATGTGTCTTTCCTTCTTCCAGGCTATATGTTACTGAGTATATGGCATTACTAGACACCTAGTAAATCCTTCATAATTTTCATTTAGCAAATTTGGGCTTAGGAAAAGCCTGTTCTTTTCTAAGATTTGTATTCAGTATCATGGATACATTTATATATACATATATTTGTGTGGTATGTGTATACACTCACAGATATATAGACACCTGTATGCATGTGTGTATACATATGCATATCTTGGGACTCAAACTTTATGTTTAAAATCCTTCTCCACCCCCAATAGGTATGTAATACCTTAATGTGGGTCCTCCATCCTAGTTATTTCATTTTCCACTAATATATATAATTCTCAGTTTAAAAATGACATAATTAGAATTTTAGAATTCTTTGGAAACAATCTCAAATCTAGTTATAAACCTCTAGATTCCTTTATTCACACTTGGCCTAGTTAATTCCCACATTTAGATAAGATAGAGACCCATATGATTGCTACCTACTAGGTATGTGGTTATATGTTACAATGTTTCTACTAATATTCCAGAAGTTTTTAAGTAATCACAACAAAAAGAACACCTGCCTTAAATATCTTGAGAGAAAAATCTCTGTAATGAGTTGTTTCCAGGTCTAGTTTAGGAGTATTGGATGCCCTCTTTCATTTGAGAGATATAAAACTTTCCTTTGAATGCAAGAAGGTAGGGCCCGAGGGAGGAGAAAGGAAGCAGGAAGAGAAGTCGGGAGAAGGGGAGAAACAGGAAAGACAGAAGACATCAAATTATCTTCTTAAAGTTTTAAGGCAAACAGTGCATTGTGGCAGACAGATGCTACACAAGATCATCTTGAGTCACATTGAAATAAAATGCGAGTCAAAAGAGTTGAAGTCTCAAAATGTATAGAAAGAATCTAAGGGTCTCAATTTAGGTTCAAACAAACAAACAAACAAACAAACAAACAAAAACCTCAGGGCTCTGGAATCCATGCCAACACATTGAAAAGGGTGGAACTGTCCCATGTGTCGGAGACAAACTCTTTACAGGAGTTAGAAAGCCCATCTGTCTCCCGCAGAGTGGTTAGTGGTTTCAAACTGCTGACCTTGCCGTTAGCAGCCCAATGTGTAGCCACTAACCACCATAGTCGGGTGTCAGAATCATTCCATCAGGGTAATTGAAACACGCAAAAACTTACATGAGAAGACTAATGTTTAAAACAGTGGTGTTTAGGTAGATAGAGGCAGTCCAGTCCATGGATGACTTCTGTAATTGTTAAAACAGTGAAAATTTTGAATGACAATAAGGAGAAATCACTGAAAGCTAACTAATTAATGTAGAGAATGTATCCCAGGGGAAGATAAAAAACAGTCTTGATCATTGCACCCTGTAAACCTTTACCTCTAAATATTAGATGTATTAATTTCTTTTGCTAGTAACTGATGTAGATTGTTCTGGTGGTGTAGTGGGTTATGCCTTCAGCTGCTAACCACAAGGTCAGTGGTTTGAACCCACCAGCCGCTCCCCTGGAGGAAGATGGGGCTGTCTACTCAGGCAAGGATTTAGAGCAGGGGTTCTCCACCTTCCTAATGCCGCCACCCTTTAATACAGTTTCTCATGTGGTGGTGCCCCTCCCTCCCAACCATAACATGATTTTTGTTGCTGCTTCATAACTATAATTTTGGTACTGTTATGAATCCGCGACCCTTGTGAAAGGATCATTCAACCCCCAAAGGGGTTGCCACTCATAAGTCAGAAACTGCTAATTTAAAGTATTCAAATCCAGAAAGGCAGTTCTACTCTGTCCTATTTGGTCAATGAGTGGGAACTGGAGCGATGGCAATGTGTTTGGTGTTTGAAGCAATTTATGTGAATGTGACTGTGTTTGCAGATAGAACAGTGTTTGTGAAGAAACAGGTCTCCCTCCAAAACCAAACTCACTGCCATGGACTCAATTGAGATGCACAGCGACCCAACGGACAGAGTAGAATGGGGGCATTGCGTTTCCAAGACTATCGCTCTGTATGGGAGTGAACAGCTCTGTCTTTCATCCTTGGAATGGCTGGTGGTTTCCAGTTGCCGACCTCGGGTGACCAGCCACATTCATAATCAGCCACGCCACCAGGGACCCATGAAGAAACAGGCACTTCACGAAAACTCCCTGGAGAGACATTTCAATCCAAATACCTGAGGAATTGCTGTAGAAAAATGTACACTCATGTCATGATAATGGGGAATGCTTAATGTATAATGGGCTAAGAAAAAATTATTTTCTTGATTTAGATTAATTTATAGCAATCTCTAGCTGTATGTCATCTAACAAGGAGCACAGGTGGGTGCTGTGCTGTCGGATGTGCCTTGAACCACTAACCACAAGGTCGCTGGTTCAAAACCATCTGCCATTCTGGGAAAGAAAGATTAGTCTACCTGCTCCCATATAGATTTACCTCATGGAAACCCTAGGGAGCAGTGAGTTCTATTCTGTCAAGTAGGGTCACTGTGAGTCAGATTTGACATATGGCACTGCGTAAGGATCTATTTGATGGCAGTGGGGTTCGCATTTGCATTTTTATAATTGTTTTGTCGCAAAAGGGAATGCAGCAAAAGTGTGATTTTGAATATAACCTGACTATATGATGGTAATTGTAGCTATCAAGTAACAACAACAAAAAAGAATCAGATGATACCAAAAGCTACCTATTATTCCCAGAAGTATAATTTTAAATGACTACATTATTTGATTACAATACCCAATTGATGGAAAGAGTTGCAATTAATTTTCCCTAATTAATTTCTTTCAGTAATTCATGGGAATAAAAATGCATTGGTTTCTAGGCTAGGCATATTTCAGTGCTTAGATTTTTATCATAAAAGCTTTGGACCAAATGAAGATCCATGGCCACATACATCCAAGAGGTTACCTCACTTTTCCCAAAAGAAACATTTCTCTCAAACGTGCTTTCGCTTTTTACATGATGTGGGGAGGCATAAACATTTCCCAAATTCCCAGAAAAATAGTCGTCAAAGAGAAGCATGATGATGTAAAGCACTGACATTGTTTAGGTGGAATGGTTGTATTTTATTTGGCATGAGTTCGCAGGTTGGCCAAGCCAGAGCACTGATAATCAGATTAGAAATCACTTCCCACTATTTTTAAGTGACCTTTTATTTTGTGTCACTTTATATAAAATGTCTTGACTCCCTAGGATAATGAAAAAGAGCCCTGGTGGTATAGTGGTGACGGGTTGGATTGTTAACTGCGAGGTCAGCCATGGAACCACCAGCCCCGCTGAGGGGAAAAACCCCGGGGCTTTCTACTCCGGTAAAGATTTACAGTCGTAGAAGCTTATCGAGGCAGTTCAACCCCGTCCTACCGGATCGCTATGAGTCAGAAGGAGTCCTTATGGCAAAAGAATGAGGAAAGTTGGCTGCCTGCTTTAGCATTAACCGATATTTTCAAAGTTGCCCATC
This sequence comes from Tenrec ecaudatus, assembly GCF_050624435.1. Classification (NCBI taxonomy): domain Eukaryota; kingdom Metazoa; phylum Chordata; class Mammalia; order Afrosoricida; family Tenrecidae; genus Tenrec; species Tenrec ecaudatus. Next base: position 117,029,338 of record NC_134532.1, read on the forward strand.
AGTGTGATCCTAAAATGATTGCTTCTTCCTATTTTCACAGTCGATTAGCAATCCTTTTCTAGCATGGTTGCATTCAGCAGAAATTAGTAGAGGGGAGATAGAATTAATGAACTTTCATCTGTTCCATTGCAATCCAAATATTTGTATATATTTATACAAATATAAAAAACAAGTATAGATATATGTAAACAAAATACAATCTATGTATTCAATCATGCTTGATAATATAGTATTGATTTTTATTAGCCTAAGATTTGCTCTTCTGGTCCTACTTCACTTTTAATTTCCTTTCACACTGCCTCTTTTGCACAGAGCATGTCAAAACCCAACTCAGCATAGCGCTTCCCAGTAGGGTTTCCAAAACTGTCATCTTTACCCACACGGTCACATCTTTGCCTGTGGATTAGCTGGTGAGTTCACAGGGCCAGCCTTTCGGTTAGCACCTGAGCACTTGACTGTGTCACCAGGGCTGTTCTCCAATGCATGTTTGTGTTGTTGCTAGGTGCTGTTGACTCCGCTCTATCTCACAGTGATTGCTTGTACAACAAATAGAAACACTGCTCTGCCAGGCACCTTCCTCACATATGTTGCTGCATTTGCTACATTGTTGCAATCACGATCAATCTATCTAGTGAAACTTTCACTGTTTCACTGACCATCCACTTTACCAAGCACGTCTCTTTCAAGGGTTTAGTCCCTTCTAATACCCATCCACCTTCTAGCATTGAGTCAATTCTGACTCTTACTGCCCCTATAGACGTTTTCAGAGGCTATAAATCTTTACGGGAATCACACAGTCCAGCAGTTGAGGGCTTTCCTGACAGTACCATCAGCGCTTCTTGCTAATATCTCCAAAGTGCTGTATATACTCGTGTATAAGCCGAGTTTTTCTGCACATTTTTAACGTGTTTTTTTGTGGTAAAATTAAGTGCCTTGGCTGATATTCGAGTCGACTTATACTTGAGTATGTGAAACCCCGTCTTGCTATCTCCACTTCCAAGGCACGTTCTGCCTGTAATCTTCCAAAATGTCTTGTTCTGTCTTTGGGCAGTCTGTGGCATATTGAACATTCTTTGCATTGGTTCTTCTTCAGGCTTTCTGATTTATTGTCCAGCTTTTGCAAGCATATGAGGTGATTGAAAATACTATGGTTTGAGTCAGGCACACCTTATTCCTCAAAATGACTACTTCTTCTCAGTTGAGCTGCTATCCACAAGGCCAGTGGTTTGAACTCATCAGTGGTTTTATGGGACAAAGATGAGGATGTCTACTCCTGGAAAGATTTAAAGTCTTGGAAATCCAAAACTGGCAGTTCTACTCTGTCCCATAGGATCACCATAAGCCAGAATTGACTTGATCACAGTGAATTTTGTTTATTTTATTTTTTAATGCAACAGACTTATGCCTAAAAGTTAAAAATATTACACCTATAAAATAATTTTGGAAAAACACAGAATTTGTTCTATTTTCTCTGTTCATTGCAGTGCCATGAAATTATATCTCATTTCCCTAGTTCCAAGATCTTTACATTGCTAAATTACTCATTGCTGTGGTTGGTCGGTATTGTTGAGCCAGTTTTGACTTTTGATTTAGACAACTTTCTTATTTGTGAGAATGCTGTTGTCTGAAGGGTTTTTACCAGCATCGATTGACATATGCAGGACATGAATCCAGTGAGAGACCTAAAGAAAGTAGTTACATTATGTGCCAGAGTCAATATGAATCATAGTGCCTAATATGAGAGAACTTCAAAAAGTTCATGGGAAAATGAAATTCAAAGGTAGAGTAAATTTCCCCCGATCTTTCTGCAGGTACCATGTAGGTGATTTTCCTTCCTAGCAACCCATGCACACCTTACCCTTTGAACAGCAGTTTTGCTGACAACTCTGTTATCATGTTGACTTGGCTTAGCACCTTTCTCATCATTAACATGCACACCTGCGTCTCTGTTCATAGACTATCGCTTGGTTTCCCTTCTAAAATCACACGATCTTTGTCTGTTTGGACAGTGGTGATGGTGGGATAGTTTGGACAGTGGTGATGGTGGAATAGGAGGGTGACGAAGACAAAGAACAGGGGTGCCAAATGAAAGCCCTGTCTCTAGCTCTCCATTCAGCTACATGTGACCATGTGGAAACTTGCCAAGTGGAATCCGTCTTCTAAGTGTATTTCAGGACCCAAATTGGGTCATGAATGTTCTCCAGTCACCTACTTGGGGCCTTTCCCTCTTTAAGCAGGTCCCTGACATTCCAGTTATGGTAACAGTGTTTTTCATTTATATCTGGATAATGAACTCAATGAAGTGGTCAGTGGGTGAGCTGCTAACTGAAGGGTTGGTGGATCCCACCTCTAGCCGTTCCATAGGAAGAAGATATGAACGGCTTCCCTAAATATTCCAGCCTCGGAAACCCTGCCGCAGCTCTGTTCTGTCCTATATAGTTGCTACAAGACAGAATGACTCTCTCTCTCTCTCTCCATCTATATATACATAATTAAAGAACAGAAGAAGAAAATAGGCATGATTTAGAAAGTTTTTCTGTTTATCATTGAGAGCCTTTTCTGTTAATCACCGGGAGCCCCCCCAGAGGCAGTTCTTATCTGTTCTAACTGGTCCATGTGAGTCAGAATCGGCTAGATGGCAGCCAGTGAGGGAGTGTGAAAGGAACTTTTATCGATACTTTTTGATAATTCTGTTACCATTACTGAACTATGATTTTTGAAGCATACTATTTGTAAATAGGGTAGAGATACATCTTTCTGTTCAAATTGTTTTAGGCAGGTGGCTCTACCATTTGGTAGGTATTATTTTATATGACAATTAGTAATTATCCAGAGATAGGAGGGCATGTGTGTGCTTTCATGTTTACAGTGTTGTGTATATGTATTGCACTTTTCTTTTTCATAAAGGTGGTTTATCAGTGAAAAGTTGAAGATCTACATAACATCATTCTTTGTGAATCAAACCAGGAGGGAAAAAGTAGTAGTATTTTTGTTTTGTTTGCCTTTTTTTTTCACTCTCAAAAACCCCTTACATTTGTTCTTCTAAATGACACCGAAGTCTGAAAGTGTCATATAGCACTTAAACAAGATATAATCAAATATTTAAAGGCAACCAATGAAGCTAGTATTACTTTGTTTACATGTGCTCATATGCTTTGTAGTGCACAATCTCAGTTAGTCATTGAGGTTCTCAGATTTGTGGTGTGTAAGCTCAAAGGCAGTGAGAGTTGTTTTTCTAAAATAATTTTTAAATTATAAAGTAGGCGAGAGTTAACATTTCAGATCAACAACTTTGTATTCATCAGTTTTAAACAACTATTCATGCCCCCATTAGTTTACCCTTTTCGTGAATCTTGACTTCTCTCATGGATTTACTATCTTCTGTTTCACCCGTTAGCACCCATCAACTGTCTCACCCAGTGGTTCTCAACCTCCTAATGCTGTGACCCTTTCAGACAGTTCTTCATGTGGTGCTGATCCCCCAGCCATCAAATTATTTTCATATTCATCACTGTAATTTTGCTACTGTTATGATCGGGCGACCCCTGTGAAAGGGTCATTCGACCACCAAGGGTCATGACCCACAGGTTGAGAACTGCTGGTCTAACCCATTACTTTCTCTTCCCTCCCTTCCCCTCCCCTTCGGCAATCTCTAAAGTCTGTTCCTTTCAGCATGAAAGTCTTTGTCTTGCTTTTCCCTTATAATAGTAGTCTCATGTAATATTTGTCCTTTTGTGATTGCTGATTCACCCAGGGTAGTACGCTCCAGGTCCATCTGTGCCAGGACGTGCTTCGTGGCTTCCTGCAGCGAGAGGTCCCAATGCCCAGGCCCACACTGCCTGCCCGGGATCCCTAGAGGCGGGTAGTGAGATTTTCACAGATGTAACAGCCTTCAAGTAGGTTTTGTAAGAGGGTGCTTTGGCATTGAAATTGCTTCAGTTTCAGTGAGAAAAGTGTACCTCACACAACTGTATGTGAATCAGAAGAGGCTTGTGTGACTTGTGCTTCTTAAATTAATACCAATAAAAGGAGAGCTTTTTATTAAGTAAAGGAAATGGCATCTCAGACTACTGATCATAGCCTGGAAATCATGGCCTTAGAGCCATCCTGGTTTTACAGTTGAAATCTGAAGGCCTGGAAGAATTAGTGAAATTAGAAAATATATAAAATAATGTGAATATATATGTAATAATAGTCCTATAATTTTCATGTTACAATGATCTCAGTTTTCTTACTTTCATTTTTTTGAGTAAAATTTTAAAGTAAAGGCCAGAATAGAGTTATCTCTACCTCCTTGAAAACTCAAGTCTACTATCTATCTAAAACTCATTCGTTTTAAGTTTAGTGTTGTAGTACCACATTTTCCATATTATATCTAAATATGAATGCCCAGTCCCACATATGTGTGTACATGGATATATATATATATATATATATATATATATATATATATATATATATATATATCCATGCACACATATATGTCATCTTGAGTTTTTAGGAGGTTAGATTTGACATATTTTTAGAAGCAATATGTAGGTGTGTGCTCAATCTGAAAATACTGCCAGTCACTGAATGGCTGCTTTATTGGTACCAAAAGGAGAAAAGCTCAAATATTGAGTCTTAAGGTAGCAGCTTTGGGAATTCTTATTTATTTTCGATTTTATAATTATATGTTCATTGCTGATTTAATGAAGGTAAAACTGAGAAATGCATTTCAGATCCACTGAAATAATATTTGCATTTGTTTCTTTAGGAGCACATCAGAAATGTGTTTGTGCTTATATTCTGCCATGCTCTTATTCCAGAAACCGCTTTGCTTTAGGACAAAGCAGAAGGCATTCCTTTAAATGTGAAGGCCGTTTGATGTCTGGTTTGTGTAGAGGTAAATTCTCCGGGACATCTTGCTCTACAGCAGCATGGGCAGGAGAGCTGGAGCTGCAGGTTTCCCCACCGGCCCCCTGGGAACAGGGCTGCTGTTTGTCAGGGTTTGCACCTGCATGAGCAGTGAAGGCTGCCTTAAACAATGCTGATCCACTCAATTCTATTCTTTACTTCCCTGCCCCCTTCTCTTCTCGGGGAATCTGGCTTTCCTGTCACTCAGGATAATGATTCCTTGCAAGCCTCACTGAGAAAGTCTCAGTAATCGCATCAAGAGTGTGATGCCCCAGCTGGGACTCTTGAATCCATACAACCTGAAGTAGCTGGCCAGGGTACTAAGTGCTCCCTGTGAGTACGAGGAGCCCAGACCCCATTAAAATAAAAGTCACTTTGTAAAGATAGCCTCATTGGTTGACAGAATTTGAGAAGATATAACCCGAAATCAATGAGCTTAAATCAGAAATCTGTAATTTATACCAGTGTTTCATCAAGTAAAACCACGTTGCTTCACACCATCTTGTGAAAAGAACCCAGTCTAGGCCTAAAGTACATGACCATTGAGGCAAATGAAAACTGGGTGGGAGGTGCCAGGACACCAAGGAGATATGTTTTTAACTCTAAAATAAAACTATGAGGAATCTAACTTCACATTTCTGATGACTGCCTTGGTATGTCAATCCAATGAATATATGTAGATTTTATTCTTACAAATTTTCTAATAATTTGGCCATTTTCAAACAAATCATTTTGGGCGTTTTGTGCTCTCAACGATCTTAGTGTGAGGAAGAGCTAATTTTTAAATGATTCTTTCCTGTTAACTTTCGCTCCCCAACCCCTGCACCAATGAACAGTCCATGTTGCTATGTCTGCAGATGGAACTGGTCTTCATATACATACACAGCACTGTACACCTATTACAGTTCTATGCTGCGACAGAGTGAGTTAGTGTGGAAAACCAGCTCGCTGCCTTCGTTTCCCATTTACACTGTTGGATTATTTTTCAGTGCGAACAAGCAGGGGAGGCGCTATCGTTTTCCTCCCAACAATGGCCTGAGAAATCACTTGCCATTTTATAAACTTCACTTTCTGCCCCCGAGATCCTGCAAATAAAATTGAGCGCAGCAGAGCAAACATTTAAAAATAAATTTAAATGTGTCCCTTAGACATAAGCATTTCATCTCATTAAAAAAAAAAGCCCTGTATTTTTTTTGGTTTATCTTCATAAGCATATGTTTATCGAGGAGATGCAAGCTTATGTAAGCACGTGTTTGTAATCTTGTTTCCATTTGGCATCTGAGAAAATGTTGCATCCATGTCATACACTATGTACATAAATGCGAATACATATACATATGCTTATTTTTCATATATGAATTGCTAACCATACATCTATAATTTCATGGTTATGTTTAGATCTAACTTATCTTGTTGAGAAATGACTACATTTATATAAGTAGGCATACTTATATAAAATTCATTCTTAGTTGACAACAAGCTGCAAGTTAGCATTTGGTAAAAATTTCTAAGTTTTCATTTACTGTGTTTGTGTATGTGTGTATGTAAATTGTGGCTATTGAAACAAATGTGTTGTTTTATTATTTATTTTTACTCTTTCATGTAGCTCATGTAATAATGGCTAAATAAATATAATCAGGATATGTAACTATTAAGGTGATCATTCAAAAGTTAATTTTAGGATAGAGTAAAGGAGTTTTTCTAAACAACTACATCAAGCGATTGGGACCCAGACCTGAGTAATGAGTTGGAGAGGAGAATACAACACTGAGCTATGAGGAGGAGGGAGTAAAATAGTATTGATTGCCACTATTTTGAAAGGATGTGTAAATCTTCTTTTTCTTTTTAAAAAATATTCCACAGGATAAATATTTTTATTTATACATAGAAAAGTTTGGGTCAGATGAATTATAGCACAGATTAAGCCAAAATTAAAATGTTAAAAACCTAAATCCACTGCCACTGAGTCAATTCCTACTCATAGTGACCCTCTAGGCCATAGAGTCTACGGTGTTTGTGAGGCTGAAAACCTTTATGGGAGCAGAAAACCTCGGCATTCGCCTACTTAGCAGCTGGTAGGTTTGAACTGTTGAATTTAGGGATAGTCCAAGGCTTACCTGAGAGTGTTATTCAAGACTATTTAGCATATGATGAACTTGTCTTGGAACATTTTATTTCGAAATTAATTTTATTTGTAATTTTGGCTATGGGAATTGTATATAAATGACATTCCATGTACATATTGAAAGGAATACTTGTTCTCCAAGAGTGTTTTATTTGTCTGAATATCTAACTTACATCTTAATCAATTAATAAATTTTAATTTTTACTGTGATCCTGCAGTAGGTCTATGGAAGCCAAATACCTCATGCATGAGAATATAAATAAAAGATAACCTCAGTTCTTAGAATGTTTAGAAAACAATGTTTCATGTATGCTTGAAATATAAAATTCATTATTAGATATTGAGTATATATTCATTATTAGAATTGAGTAACAAATGACATACAGATATGTATACTTTTTATTCTTTGATGGTAACCATCCTCAGTTCTCTGTGAGTTTGTTGACTGGCCGAGGAAATAGATCAGTGTCTTCCATTTGCCTTCAAAGGGAACCACACTTTAAGCCCCCTTTTGGAAAATGTGCAGTCATTATATATTTATGCCATTCTGTTGTAAGTAAACCATGGGAATTCATGTAACAGAAGAGGATAAGGCATTCTTTCAAGAGGGATGTGGCATGTAAATTGCTAGTTATGAGTATGCAGAAGAAGATCCAATAATTTAATATCTGTTTATTAATCAAAAGTCCATAGTAACTCTAAGTGTCTTGTTAAATGGATTATCCATATTGTTGGTGCTACCTTGTATTCCATCAGAAACCACTAAGGTTATTTTTATGGTACGAAAGTATAGTTATGTTTTATTGAACATGGTTGGATAGTATCACCCTGTTAATATTTATGACATTACTGAGTTGAAAATGAAGGATTTTCTATAAAAATGATGTAGTTCATCAGTATAATTCTCATTATGTTATATAAAGAAGTATGTTTAGTGTTTAGTAATTGATATGTGATAGCGGTTCAGTTGATTCAATACTAGCTGCTGTCCTGTTATGAAAGAAACTCTTCAGAATAAAGAAATTACTTCACTAAATTCTGATCATCAGCCTTTGGTTGCATATGTATCTATTCTGAATTTGAACAGGAAAACAGCTATAAACATTTCAGCTACATTTTTTTTAGTATGTTTCGAGACAACTTTTCTGGGTGGTTCAAATTGTGAAGGGCTCACATATTAGTGAATGGATTAGAAGTTAGAGCCTACCCTCAGGCATTTCACAAGACAGGTCTGGCGATCAGTGTCCAGAAGATGACAGTCTTGCAATCCCCAAGACTGTTCTGTATACGTGTGGGCTGAGTGGAGTAGTCATGAATGGGGACCCAACATCATCGAGTCTGGTGGGTTTGAACAGTGGTTAGCAGCCCAATGCATAACTCAATACACCACTAGGGATCCTTTGACTAGAGACAGGATTAATTCAAATATAGTTATTTTTACTGTCTATGATTCTTCTGTCTCTTACTCATAGTGAAGGCTATGTACCGGTATATAGCTAATTATGCGCTGACTGGTCTTCCTACATTGGTGAATAGCTTTAGCCTTCCTTTTTACTCTGATTTCTAGGCTGTTTCTTAGATTTTTTGGGACCAATTTTTAAGAATGGTTTATACTCAATAAGTTAACATTACAGTTAATATTCGAATTTTTGTTATGTTGGAAGATTGAATATTTTTAAGTAAATGCTGAAATGTATTGGTCATTTATACTGATTATGCATATTAAGTAATATGTATATTGGTGATCATCAATTTACATCATTATGGATGTTGATGAAGTGTAAAGGAGAATAGTCTCAGTTGACATTGGCAAAGAAAGAAAGCTTAACTTGTTTTCTTGCTCTTTTTTTATAGAGAACACCTGTTCCCAGCGCTGAAGCTTTCCGATGGTTCTTTTAAAGCAGTAGTGTATCTTATTTTCAAGGCATTTGGAAGTGAAGGGCAAACTAATGTCTTGTTTTAAGAAACTGCTTAGTCCACCACTGAAGAAAATATCCAGATATTATTTTCATTTTATGTATAGGGGTTTCTTCAAAAAAAAAAGTTAAGAAAAAAAAGACACATTAGAAGTAATCTTGGATTCCTGGGAATTGGCCATTCTCTTATCTTTCAGTACACTGATTCTTTCTTTGATGTAATGTAGATATACTAGTGAAGTTGTTGTCTATTTTGAAAGTGGCTGTAAAAAACAAGTTTGGGTAAACCCCTGCTGTAAAATCATGTATCTTTGCAAAGTACATATCTATACTTCATTTTCAAATATATGTGTTTCAGTACTGTAAACTGTACAGATAGCAGCTTGTATTTTGTGTGTTTAGACACAAGGAGACAATCATGTCTGAGCATCTATGGAGATTAACAGTTTGTACACAACAGTATGGTTCTGCAAGTTAAATCTGGAGCAATAAATTTTAGCTTTAAATATTTTTGCCAGTTGTTTCTAGAAGCAGCAAACACAGTGGCACTGTTTTGCCATGCATCTTTCCATAGACTTGATGCCAGGTTCTACAAAAGTAAACGAGTAGGATGCATCCAGCACTTACCTTCAGTTGTATTGTTATGAAAGGGGGAGATGTTATGAAAGTTTAAATTAACCTTTTGAGCACTATATTAGAGTAGTGGTTATGCACTTGCATTGCTTACAAATGAGCTGTACAGAAGGGTGTACCTCCCCAAAACTTAGTGTAGTTGACTTGTCTTGGATTGCACTGTCAGGCGGAGTACTCAAGAGTAGTTGGAACATGCAGAATCAGTTTTGTAAATTAAATACCAACCAACAAAAAATTCCCAGTATTTTCTAGGATACAGAATGAAGAAAATATAAGATTTTTAGGTGGGGGTGGTGGTGGGGAAATCCATGACTGTCTTTTTTTTTTATAGTTCAGTGTGGGCTCTGTATGTTATTTTTTCTGTTAAAAATTAAAACATAACATATCTAAATGTTTTAATTTCATGTACTATATTAGATTGTTACTTTTGTTTAAAATTTTAATATACCAAGGCCTCCTACATTGAAGTATAGTTAGATGTGTTTTTCAGTTATACAGAATTATAGACATGCAGAAACATGAGGCTTTTAATCTGTTTTAATAATCTTTCCATTTTTTGCTTCCCAATTGAGCCTGTGTCCTTCCACCTACCCCCTAAATGGAATGCTCCATTGTTTCCATTCTTGTCACCAGAGACTTCATCTCTGAAAAGGCAGCACCATAGATGCTGGAATTCCATAAACACAGACAGCCCCCAAACACAAGAGATTCATGCTTCATAGGGCCTTGCTAGCTTTTCCTAGACGGTGGTATTTCTTGTAGCTGTCAGGGTTCAAAAGACTATCTCGTTAAGACAAAGATTGCTTGTGATGACATGAGATCTGAGCATTTTATTTCATTTCCTGCTAGACTATAAGACTTTTCTCATTCCAGAAGTGAAGCAGAGTTCAGCAAAAATACAGAGCACCGCAGTGGCAGGCCACTACAACTGTGTGTTTCTTATCAGCGAGTAGTTATTTAAACCTGCAGCCATCCATTAGCCTATGTGGGGGTAAAAACAATGTTAGTGAAATGCAGCATGCAAAGAGAAATAATTTTATGAGAAAGGATAAGAGAGCAATGAAGAAAACAGAAGTTTTAGACAGGCTAGAAGATGAATATTTTAAAACAGCCGAGCCGAGTTTTGAGTGGGAAATAAGCAGTGGGGAGGATGTGGAAGACGAGGGAGCACTCCATTAGAGTATTGTGGGTGAGAATGGGCAAAGCACTTGTAACTCCAATGGGAAAAAGCAATGCGACTTAATTTTCCCAGAGTAAGGATGAAAGATCCGCAGTGAGGATCGAAGAAGTGGGTTTTTGGAGGAAAAGCCTTTATGTGTCATACCTGCCTATGTTTTGAGAGGAGAATTAAATAACCACAAACTAAAATGTGATGTATATTAATTTTGACATAGTTTTTTACTTGAGATATGTTCCTTTGAAGCGTTCTAGTTAGAACTTCTATTTCTGGTGTGAGACCAATGAGACCTGTGTAAGTTCTTCCTTGTTTCAATCTTCTGTTGTTGTCTTTTGCTTTTTAAATAACAATTTGTTAATTAATTACAAGTAAGTGAAAAAATATGTTCACACTCAAATGGTAAGCCTGCCTTGCTTTTTGGAAAATGAGAATTATTCTGACAAAAGTGAAGCAAGTATTTATTCAGGCTATATTAGGCATAATATAACATTTGAAGATTTCATAGCAGTGTACCAATCTACAGAACATGCTAGTGTTGCATGTCTTTATGTGTTTTTGTTTTCTTAAAGAATGAGTGACTCTGTATTTGTAAAATGTGGTGTTTTACATGTCAATTTTATTTTTAACACAAGAAAGTGTCAGTCATTGAAATTGAAATGTAGCTTTTCTTTCATGCTCGTACATGTCTTTCCCCCCAAGATGTTGTTCTTTTACAGTACTTGTTCTTTTTATGCTTTTGCAAAACTATTTATATATTGTAGATACATATCAAATTCTCATTGGTCATGTTTGAAGAAAAATATTACTCTTCCAGCTTCCCTCTAGTTTTCTTCTCCAGATGTCCATATGCTAAGAATTTGCAATATTTGTCACGATTCTAAAGAAAAGATTTGGAAGTTTATATATCATGAGATTCTAAAATGCTGATGAAATGGAACTATTAAAAATTACTGTCTCCGATTCAATACCAAGAAGATAGCGATTAAAATGAAACTTGTGTGTACCACCCTTCATCCAATTTTTAAAAATTATGTAACAGGTAAACTGAAGAAAACTTTCTCAGAGAGGTGCACACACACAGACGTGTCTTCTCTATGTATGGGAGAGGAGAGCCTAAAAGATCCTTCGGACATTGGCACGTAGAGTAGTTACTGGGTTAGAGGGCCAGTTTCTTTTGGGGGGGTCTCTTCATGTCCTAAAGGCACAAGAACATTGCCCCAAAACCCTTCGGCCCAGGTCTCCAGATGAAAGCGGCTTTCTGATGGAGTGTACCTAGCTAGGTATCAGCTGAGGCACATTAACAAAGCAGACACGTGTCCATCTTTGGGAATGAAAGTGATGACCAGCTCGCCCATTGTGAGAGTGGATACACGTCCTCCGATTGCTCAGTGACTAGCACCGAACTTCCTCCCAAACGCAACGAAAGCAAGACACTGCGGGGCTGACTGTAAACTAATACTAAGTAATTCCCCAAAGAAAAACCCTGGTATATGAATTGTACAATTAACAGTAAAGCATATGAACTTTACACTGATGGTATCTGTAATGAAATCATGAGAAGGCCAAAGCCGCTAAATGAACACACTCTTTCGGGTCAAATGTATTCCACAAAACAACCGTAGTGGGTCTTTGATCAGGGTTAGACTCATGGTGATATCCAACAGTGGGCTTTCATGGAACAGCTAAATATTCCAGATCTTGCTTTTAATACACGTGGCAGTTTCACACAGAGATCTGTTTTCCTGATGAATAAGCAGCTACGATCTTAGGAGAAATTCCAGTTTTCTCCCTTGCCAGGGAGTCAGGAATATTCAGGAACGTGGGCCCCACCCAACATGTACTCCTCTCACAGTGTTCTCCTGTTTCTGAACTGTGCAGTTATCTATTACATTTTCTAATAGATATTTGTGTAAGGTGTATGTATGCTTGTGCAATTATTTAAAAAAAGCAGTTTTGGAAAACAGTGTATTTATTAAAGAAAATCAGTTATGGGGCATGTACAAAACTGTAAAAAAAAAAAAGAAAGAAAAAAACATTCAATTTGCCCAGTAAAGTTGTTTTTTGTGAAATTTCTGTGTTGTTGAATAAAGGACTTTAGTATTCAAACTATCTCTACTTTTCCATGGACAGATTTTATTTGTGGTATTTTAAGTAATGTTCTTTAATAGACTCAAGATCTAATTTTGTTTATGTTTTTTTTAAAGAAAAGGTTTTAATACTACACTGATCCTTATACTCATGAAAAGGATGCTGTTTATACATTTTTCTGAGAATATACCAATAATGTTTGACTTTGCTTTTCAACTCCAAAAATCTTTCTCATAAATGTAAAGACAGAAAAGTGAAGAATTTGGTCCTTTGTACTTTGTTGAAAGCTTTAAAATGCCCCCTAGAGAAAAAAACCCAGCCAAACTTCTCTCCTTTCTCCTCCATCATACCTGTGCCAGGAGAAAACAGCACATGCGTTTCTTATGCCATCAATGACAGGTCTGGGAGTGGCACTTGAACTAATTCATGTGCATGAAGAAATGTTCCAACACTGGCATTTTATCTTCAGCTAGTCCCAGAAAGGCTGTGAGATTAAAACTTTGCATGTTCCCCGTTTTAATTCTGGACTACTGTTGTCCACAAATGCTGCTTAGTACTTGCCGGTAGATGTGCTTCACGCTTAATTTCAAAGCTATTCAGGTCAAGGGTCTCATATATTTGATGCCTCCTCATGAACCTCAAGAAATACAGAGCCCAGTTTTATGTCTTTGAAATTGTGAACCTTCAAACAACCAAAATATTCATGTCTATAGATTGCAGTACCACATTAGGAGATCTCTGTATATCTTATCAATTTTAGATGTGTTCCATTAGCATAATAACACACACATAAAATATTTTGGCCATGCCAACAGACTTGGATTATTAGGGCAAGAGAGAAGAACTAGGTAGTCTGAATCAGAGAATTCCTGGATACTCAGCAACTTTTCAGGTAAGTTGCAATGCCACTTTGTTACATACTGATGTAAGCCAACAGCGGTATGCTGGAAGAACAAAAGTCAATTTTCATAGACAATATTTTCCTTACTTAAAATCTACAAGGATACAAATTCTTGACGGTTTTTATGTTACACAAAGGTAAATCTTCGATATAATTTGAAGAACCCCTCTTGCATTGGGGGTAGTGGTGGTGGTTATAGCTTATTTGGACATTGAACAAGATAATAATTTTGTATGCTTTCTCCGAAAGCATATGCTCCTTTTAGTGTGCGTTTTGGTAAAAATTTTAATGTGAGTTTTCTGCAGAAGTATTGCGCTGTTCCTTCTTCTAAACTTTCATGACTCTTTCAGACAAAATGTTATGTGTGACAGCCATGTAAAAATCGAGGTTATATTTGTATACACTGCAAAAAAGCACTTGATTTTTTTGCATACTTAGACATTTAAAATTTTCTAATACTTTAGCTTAAGATCTATCCTTGTATTCCTTAAAATCCACATTTTTGGCCAATTTTAAGTCAATAGTTCATATTTTCCATGTTTTTATTCACAATGATGTGCCAAACAAAATGTCATTTTAGTCAAGTCTCTGTTTTGCTTTCAGTACATTACTATCACAAAAATCAATCCAGCTACCAGGTGTGGTAATTTCACAAATTGAAGGGAATATACAGATCTCTTTCCAAGAGCAGTACTTTGAAAAGCTCCTCTTGTGTGTCAATGAAGTGTAAAGCACATGTAATATTAAATGGACTTCCACGACTTCTTAAATCAGCGCTAGAGGAGAATCTAGTTGCCTAGTTTGAATGATGATCTTTTGTTTACCACGCTACTGAAACGCAATCTCCTATTGAAATTTCTATGAATTTAGGAAAACTGCTCAGTTGCAAGATGTTTAATGTTAGTGGAAAGAACAGCTAAGTGGAATTGTTTAACCTTTGCTAATAGCAGGAGGTCTTTATAGATGAAAATTCTTGGACATTACATCTTTTAAAAACTTTTTGTAACTCTGTAAATTTCCTTATATGACATTATTATTGAAGTATTGTATACACACACATACGACTTTATAAAGTTCATGGAAACTTTGAATTAAAAGATAATGGATTTTGTTCATGAACTTTGAAACCTCTCCCCCACCACTAAATATAAACGTGTGTGTGTGTGTGTGTGTGTATGCTAACTCAAGTTTAGGTCATGTTCCCTACTAACTATGATCAGTGTGGCTTTTAAGCATCTTTAGTGGGAAGGATTCTGTCACCAACTTACATTTATAAATTAACTTGATGATACAGCATTTTCAAATACTCATCCTATCTCTAGGAATCAGAAAATTTGAGGTGTCCTTTACTGAGTTACTATTTTAATTTACTTTGTTTCACTCTCAGTCATTTAAGGAACTCTGTTGAAAATTGTGTATATAATCTGAAACTCCAATTGCAATATCCATCTTCACATCATTGGGAAAATTTAGCCATTCTTATATACTCTTACACTATTATATGTGCATCGATTCGAATTTCAGATGCACAGCCAAACACAAATGGATAATTCTTAGCTTATATATTTTGACAATATAGAAAAAGCCTCTTCCTGAAAAGAATTGATGATACTGACAGACAACAGTGAGAAGAATGCATGCCTATTTTGTTGTGTTGTCCTGGTAAACCAGCAATTTATTTACTCATTTTCATTTATTCAGCAAATCGTGTTGAACGTTGAAGCGTCGATGTTCCTGCTAATAGATATCAAGATAAATAAGACTTGGTTACTGACATGTTTTTCATGGATACAACCCAGTGGTGGACATACATTTCTAAATAAATAAAGGCCGTGGGGACACTGACTGTGAATGGAGCAGCTAGTCATGAGAAGAATGCCAGGAGAGAGCAGGGGGAAGCTTTTCCCATTCTTCTCATTTGAGCCAACAGGGCTGGGCATGACTCCTGAAAAAGGGACCTGCCATAAAGACCCCAGCAGGAGCACAGTCAAGTCAGCTACTGCTCTGGGAGCTCTCAAACAATTCTGCCTCATTCACCCTGGCCTGTCTTCAGGACACTTGGTGTAGCACCGAGATACCATATAGGCCAGCACACCCATCATACGGTTCATGTGGTTCCGTGTTTATTAGCAATGGTTTCCCATTGCTTTTAAGTAAAATCTTTGGGCGGCTGCAATGTGGTGCTCTAGTGGCTTAGTGGTTGCCCGGTGGGCCGCTGGCTGCAAGGGCAGCAGTTTGAAGGACCAGCTGCTCCAAGGGAGAAAGAGGAACCTTCTCCTGTTAAGAGTGACATACATACACACACTTATATCTTTTTTTTTTTTTTTTGCATGATGCCTTATATCTGGTCCCTTGGGCACCTTGTGATCGCACTGGCCGGTGTGCTTCTTCCATGTGGGATTATTTGCTTCTGAGCGAGATGGCCGCTTGTTCACCTTCAAGCCTTTAAGACCCCAGACACTATCTCTTTTGATAGCCGAGCACCATCAGCTTTCTTCACCACATTTGCTTGTGCACCCATTTGTCTTCAGCGATCCTATCATGGAGGTGTGCAGTCAATGATATGATTTTTTGTTCTTTGATGCCTGGTAACTGATCCCTTTGGGACCACTCGATCACACAGGCTGGTGTGTTCTTCCATGTGGACTTTGTTGCTTCTGAGCTAGATGGCCGCTTGTTTATCTTCAAGCCTTTAAGACCCCAGTCACTATCTCTTTTGATAGCCGGGCACCATCAGCTTTCTTCACCACATTTACTTGTTCACCCACTTTGGCTCCAGCCGTTGTGTCGGGAGAGTGAGCATCATAGAGTTCCAATTTAATAAAAGAAGGTATTCATGCATAGAGGGAGTGTGTATATGTATATATGTATGTGTATATATATTATATTAAATGAAGGGGGAAGTGCAGAATGGAGACCCAAGGCCCAAGTGTCGGCCAATGGAGATCCCCTCATAGAGGGGTTTAGGAGAGGAGATGGGTCAATTAGGGTGTGAGGTAGTATCGATGAAGAACACAGCTTTCCCCCAGATCCTGGATGCTTCCTCCCCCCAACTACCATGATCCGAATTCTACCTTGCAGGGCTGGATAGGACAGAGGCTGTACACTGGTACATATGAGGGTTGGAGGTACAGGGAAGCCAGGGTGGATGATACCTTCAGGACCAAGGGTGTGAGGGACGATGCTGGGAGAGTGGAGGGTGAGTGGGTGACCTCTTCCCTGGGAGAGGGACAGCAGAGAAGAGGGGAAGGGAGACCCCGGATAGGGCAAGATCTGACAAAATAACGAGGTATAAATTACCAAGGGCATATGAGGGAGGGGGGAAAGGGGAGGGAGGGGGGGAAAAAAAAGAGGACCTGATGCAAGGGGCTTAAGTGGAGAGCAAATGCCTTGAGAATGATTGGGGCAGGGAATGTATGGATGTGCTTTATACAATTGATGTATGTATATGTATGGATTGTGATAAGAGTTGTTTGAGTCCCTAATAAAATGTAAAAGAAGAAAAGAGAAAAAAAATGATTAGGGCAAAGACTGTACAGATGTGCTTTATACAATTGATGTATGTATATGTATGAACTGTGAAAAGAATTGTATCAGCCCCAATAAATTGTTAAAAAAAAAAAAAAGAGTGACAGCCTTGCCCTCTGGGAGGGGCAGCTCTACCCTGCCCTACAGACTCTATGCATCAGTACTGTCTCCATGACAGCCAATTTGGTCTTTAGTTTGGTAAGCTTCCACATCCGTGTGGTAAGGCTTAGCCTACACCTGCGATCTCATCGCAGATCCTGTCATGCTTTACTTCCTCTTTGCTGCAGTCAGTTGGGCTTTCAGTCCCTACGTTGGCAAGCTGGTTCCTAGAACTCGCATCTTCTGTCCTTCCAGCTTCTCCTAGGTCAGCGGTTCTCCGCCGATGGGTTGCGACCCCTTTGGGGGTCGAATGACCCTTTCACAGGGGTCACCTAAGACCATCGGAAAACACATGTATTTCACCATACATACATACTGTTTTGTGATTAATCACTATGCTTTATGTTTAATTATATTCAATTTGTAACAATGAAAATATATCCTGCGTACCAGGTGTTTACATTATGATTCATAACAGCAGCAAAATTCCGATAATGAAGTAGCAATGAAACTGATTTCATGGTCGGGGGTCACCACAACATGAGGAACTGTATTAAAGGTCGCTGCATTAGGAAGGTTGAGAACCACTGTCCTGGGGAATGTGCCCTTGTTCCTCAGAACTTAGCTACACTTCCACTTGGGTTAAAATGGAGACCTCACTAATTCTGCTAAGTATGTCCAAAGCCAGGAGCCCTGCTGACATTGTGGATTATTTGTTGGGCTGTTAAACACAAGGTCAGCATTTCGAAACCACCTGCTGCTCCATGGGAGAACCAGGAAGCTTTCAATTCCCACAAAGAGTTACAGCCTTGGAAAACCACAGAGGCCGTTCTACCCCATCCCATAGTGTTACTGTGAATTGGCATTGACTTGAGGGCAGTGAGCTAGTGAGTGATGTGCAAATCACTATTATGACTTTCAGTCTACTCTTTATTCTTCCCCCAAACCAAACCCATTGTTGTTGAATAAATTGACTTTTTGGACCCTGCAGGACAGAAGAGAATTGGGTCACTCAGGCTTTATATTTTCACAGAAGCAGACGGCCATACCTTTCTTTTTTCCTGGAGAAGTGCCTTTCTCTCCGGAGTAGAGTGCCAGACTTGATCATCTGACATTTCAGTTAGCAAGTAAGCATTTAACCACTGTGCTACCAGGAGACTTTCTATTTTTATAGCAATGACTCAGTAAATTAAAATACATGTTAGGCATTTACTTTGTGAGGCATTTACTATATGAGGTATTTATCATGTGCTCTTCACCATCTAGATAGCTTATTTATAAGCAAACAAGATAAAAATCTCTGCCCTCCTAGAGAAGTTTAAACTGTATTGGAAGGAGCCTACCAGACACCATACCCACTGCCATCGAGTCGATTCTAACTCATAATAACCTGGCATCAGGTTTCTAAGTTTACAAACCTTTATGGGCAGAAAGTGTCATCTCCCTCAGAGCAGCTGGTGATTTCAGACTGCTGGACCTGACAAAGACCAATGGGTAATCCACTACACCACCAGGGCTTGTGTGTGTGGACATACATACATGTGTGTGGACATGCATGTGTAGGTGACATCAAGTCAGTTACAAGTCATAGGGAACCTATGGACAACACAGCAAAACACATGATTATTGTGATGTTTGAGCCTGTGATTGCAGTCAGTGTCAATCCATCTTGTCAAGGGTTTGACTTTGGTTCAGTGACCCCCTACTTACTAATTATGATATCCTTTTTCAGGGACTGTTATCTCAGGGTAACATTTCCAAAATATGTAGGATGAAGTCACCATCCTCATTTCTAAGGAGTTCATCAGTCAGGGCTTGCTTTTTCTGTAACAGATTGGTTCATTCTATGGCAGGCAATGGAAAATTCATCCTTTTTCACCAATGCAGTAATTCAAATGTATCAATTCTTCTTAGGTTTTCTTAGGTCTAGCTTTTGCATGTGTATGACTTGATTAAAAATATCATGGCTTGGGTTAGATGCACCTTAGTCCTAAAAATGACATATTTGCTCTTTAACACTTAAGAGGACATATTTGCTCTTTAACACTTGTTCATCAGATTTCCACAGGGCAATACATCGTTTGATTTCTTAACTGCTGCTTCCATGAGCATTGATTATAGGTACAATAAAGTGAAATCCTTAACTTCAATCTTTCATTTATCATGATCTGTCCAGTTGTGAACGGTTGTTTTGTTTTCTTTACATTGAGCTGCAATTTCTATTGAAGGGAGCAGTCTTTATTTTGATAAGTATTTCTGTCCTCCATGTTTTCACCAAGCATATGTACACTTCATCTACTTATCAAAGATAATTAATAAACCTTCCTTCAATCCTTATACCATATTCTTCTTACATTCCCATTTTTGGCTTATTTGTTCAGCATACAGATTTAATAAGTGTGGTGAAAGGATACAGCCCTGACACTCTTTCTTTCTCAATTTCTCTCCCTTTCTTCTTTCTCTCTCTCTCTCTCCCTTCCTTCCTTTCTTTCTTTCAAACCATGCATTATTATTCCATTTGAATAGTTGCCACGTGGTCGACATGTGGATTTTGCATGAGTATTCTGAGTTCTCACTCTGTACAATATTTGTTATGGCCCACATAGTTCAATGCGGTTGCAAATTCTCTGCTTTCAAACAAGACCATCTGATGTCACGAATCGCATCCCTCTGTCTGTGTCCTCTCTGAACACAGCATGGGTTTCTGGTAGCAAGTCTTTGTTCTCCAACAGCTGTTATTGAATCATCTTCAACAAAATTTTACTTTCATGTGATATTAATGATAGTGTTCAATAAATTCCTCCTTGTATTAGGTCACTTCTTTAAAATGAGCACACGTATGGATTTCTTCCAGTTGACTGATCAGGTAGCTGTCCTCCATGTTTCTTGGTACAGATAAATGAGTCTTTTCAGTACTTCATCAGTTTGCTGAAACATTTTAATTGGTATTCCACAAATTCCTAGAGTCTGTCTTTTAGCTAATGTCTTAGTGTAGTTTGAATTTCTTCTTTCAACACTTTGGGTCCTTAATCATATGCTGCCTCTTTACATAGTTGAGCATAGGCCGGTTCTATTTGACACAATGACTCTGTCTTCTTTTGTTGCATCTTGCATTATTCAATATTTTGTCAAGAGTCCTTTCATAGCACAATTCTAGGCTTGAATTTGTCTTCATTTCTTTCAGCATGAATAGTTTTTTCATTTCTATGCTGAGAATGTTTTTGTCTTTCTACCTATAGGTCTTTGCACATTTCATTATAATATTTTACCTTCTTGCGCTGCCCTTTGCAATGCTCTGTTCGGCTCTTTTACTTCATCATTTCCTTCATTCACTTTAGCAAGAGCAAGTTTCAGAGTTTTTTTTTTTCAGAGATGTACTGCTATTTTCATTCTTGTTTTTTTGTATATGACATTCTTGATATCATCCCATAATTTCTCAGGGTTTTAAAAATTTTGTTTTTGTTTCATTTTAATCAGTGTTCAATGTGTCAAATCTGTCCTTGGAATTTTCTCTAAATTCAGTTGAGATATACTCAGATTTGTATTTTTGCTCCTATGGACTCTAATTTTTTTCGTCATCTCCAACCTGGGATTGCCTATATGCAATTGATCATCTGTCCCACAGTTGATCTTTGACCTTGTTTTGGCGAATGACACTGAGCTTCTCTACTATCTCTTCTCACAAATATAGTCAGTTTTATTACTGTGTATCTCATCTGGCAAAATCCACATGTTTAGCTGATTTTACATTTTTAAAAGAAGATATTTACAATTAATAATTTTCCTTGTAAATTATATTATGTGATCTCCCACTTCATTTTTATCATTAGGGACTTTTGTCGCACTGTGTTCCCTGTTTCCATGTTAATTCTTCCTCATTTCCAACTTTCACATCCGGTCACCAATAATTACGAATGCATCTTGACTGCATGTGGGATCAGTTTCAAAATGGGATATTGATATTAATATCACTTTAATGATTGAGGTATGCATTTGAATAATTACTACTGACTGAACTTTCTTGTAGCCCTGTAGATAGTATCCTAACACAGACAGAAGTATCCTTCGAGATCGATTTTGAAATCTTTTTAATGGCAAATGTGTCACCATCCCTCTTGAAACTGTAATTCTGGGAATAGTACACCATGCTGTATTAATCAAAATGGCCAGTGCCCATCCATTCAGCTTACTGATGCCTAAGATACTGATAATTATACATACATTTTTATTTTCTATGACTTCCAAATTTCCTAGATTCATACAGTCCAAGTTCCAAATGTGAGTGTACATTTGCAGCTGTTTCTTCTGACTTTCACTTGTGCCCATCATCCAATGAAGGTCCTGTAGGCTCTGCTCCATCCACATCATTAGAGACAGCTCTTCTTTGAGGAAGTTGATCTTCCCTGGTTGTGTTTTGTTCCACCGGAAGGAACAAATTGAGTGCCTTCCCACTGGAAGGAACACCGGTGCTACGCTTACATGTCCTCACACAGTGGACAGACTGTTCAATGTTCCTTCTTTGTAATCTCTTAGTCTAGAATCCCTCTTAGAACCTGCTCACCTTGAGTGACCCTTTTTGGTATTTGAAATGCTGGTGAATTGGTTTTTAGAATCATAGCAATGTTGTTGTTGTTAGTTACCCTCTCGTTGGTTCCAACTCACACTGACCCTGCCCAACAGAAGGCAACAGTGTCCAGGCCTGTGTCATCCTCGAAATTGTTCTTGTGTTTAAGCCTACTGATGAAGCCACTATGTGACTTCATCTTGTTGAAGATTTTCACCTTTTATGCTGCCCCACAACATTACCAAGCATGATGTCCTTTTCCAGGTACTGGTCTCTTCTGACAATATAGCCAAAGTATGTATTACAAACTCTCACCTGTAAGACAAACTCTCACCATTCTTGCCTGTAAGGAGAATTCTATCTGTACTTCTTCCAAGACAGATTTGTTGTTCTTTTGGCAGTCCATAGTACTTTCAATATTCTTTGCCAGAATAATAATTAAAATACATCCATTCTTCTTTATTATTCTGTATTCAATGTTCAACTTACACAAGCACCTGAGACAATTAAAAATATTAGGACAGGCACACATACTTTAGTCTTCAGAGTCTTGCTATTCAAGACTTTAACACTGTGTTGTGCAGTAGATGTTCCCAATGAAATGTGTCCTTTGATTTCTTGACCTTTGCTTCAGTGATAACTGATTGTTGATCCAAGCAAGACTAAATCCTTGACAACGTCAATCTTTACTCTATTTATGTTACTTCCTGGTAGAATTGTGAGCATTTGGTTTTCTTTTCATGGAATAATCCACACTTAAGGCTTGATCTTCACCAGTAAGTGTTTCAAGTTCTTCGCGCTTTCAGCAAGCAAGGTTGGTCAGCTGTATATCTCAAGCAAGGTTGGTCAGCTGTTGCTAATAAGCCATCTTCTAATCTTGATGCCACTTTTGTCCATATTTTCTAGCTTCCTTGATTAGGTGCTTAACATACAAATTGAATAAGTGTGGAGAGAGCATACAACCCTGATGCACACCTCTGCTTTTAAACACTGCAGTGTGCCCTTGTTCTGTTCAGACAACCACCTCTGAACAGGTTCCTCTTTTACCTCAAGGTTATCCATAGTTTTGTATGGTCCATCCAGTCAAATGCCTTAACATAGTTCATAAAACACAGCTCAATAGCTTTCTGTTATTCTCTGCTTTGAGCTAAAATCCATCTGATGTCAGCAATGATATTCCTTGTTCCACATCCTCTTCTGGATCAGGATTACAGCTCCCTGTCAATGTACAACTGCAACCATGGTTGGATAATCTTTAGCAACATTTTATTG
Source organism: Tenrec ecaudatus (assembly GCF_050624435.1). Classification (NCBI taxonomy): domain Eukaryota; kingdom Metazoa; phylum Chordata; class Mammalia; order Afrosoricida; family Tenrecidae; genus Tenrec; species Tenrec ecaudatus. The sequence goes on from NC_134532.1 coordinate 117,052,537, forward strand.
CATGGGATATTAATACTAATTTTCTATAATTTGAGTGCTCTTCTAGGTCACCTTTGTTTGGGATGGGAACAAATAGAGATCTCTTCCAGTAAGTTGGCCATGTATCTGTCTTCTAAATTTCCTGGCATAGACCAGTGAGTGCTTCCAGTAATTCATCATCTTACTGAAACATTTCAACTGGTATCCCATCAATTCCTGTATCACTGTGTTTGGTGAATGCTTTCAGTGCAGCTTGAACTTCTTCCTTCATTGCCAGCAGTTTTGGTCAGCTGCTACTTCTTGGAATGGCTGAATGTCTCAACTAGTTCTTCTTAGTAGAGTGACTGTGTATTTTTTCAATCATCATGTGAGTCTTCTTGCTAGTTCAATATTTTGTCCATAAAACCTTTCACTATTTCAATTTGAAGCTTGAGTTTTTTCTTTAATTCTTTCAGTTTAAGGTACGCCTAGAATGCTCTTTCTCTTTTGTTCTCTAGTGCTATCTCTTTGCACATTTCATTATGATATTTGAATAGTATTTGCCTTTGTCTTCTTGAGTTGCCCTTTGAAACTCTCTATTCAGCTCTTTGACTTCAGCATATCTTCCTTTTGTTTTAGCTACTCTAAGAATAAGAGCAAGTTTTAGGTCTCTTCTGACATCTACTTTGACCTTTTCTTTCTTTCCTGTATTTTTAGTGACCTTTTGCCTTGTTCATGAAGGATGTCCTTGATGTCATCCCACAGCTCATAAGGTCTTCTGGCAGTAGTGTTCAATGTAGCAATCATGTTCTTGGAAATAAGGTGGAATAGATTCTAGCTCATATTTTGGCTCTTGTGAACATGTTTGGATTTTCTTCAGCTTCAACCTGAACTTTCATATGAACACTTGATGGTCTGTTCTGAGGTCAACTGCTGACCTGGCCTGAGCTGATGATATTGAGCTTCTCCATCTTCTCTTCCCATTCAAACAAAAAAATCAACCTCCCTGCCATCAAATCAATGCAGATTCATCAGAACACGATAGTACAGGGTGCAATTGCCCCTCTGAGTTTTTGAGACTCTAACGTTTAACATGAGTAGAAATCCCTGTCTTTCTCTGGTGGAGTGACTGGAGATTTAAAAATGCTCACCTTTCAGTTAAGAGCTCAACATGTAACCACTATGCCACCAGTGCTCCTTTTCTTCCTACAGGTGTAATCTATTTGTTATCTGTGTATTCAACCCAGAGAAGTCCCCTTTCATGTTGTTGAAAAGGTATTTTGGATAAACAAGTCAGTGGTTTGCAAAATTCTATCATCTAATCTTTGATTTCATTTCTATCATGGCTATATTTCCCAACTACTGCTGCTTCCTCTATGTCTCATATATTTTCATTCCAATCACCAATAATTAAAAATGGATCTTGATTGCATGTTTAACCAATTTCAGACTGAAGACTTTGGTAGAAATCTTCAAACTGACACATGAATAGCATATATAATATGTATATGACACCTAGTAATATATGAAATAGTTGTTTAGTAAGAGAAATGAAATATTTCATCTCCTGCTAATTGTTCTTCCAAGAAATGCAACAGGATCTTGATCCAACTTGTTTATAATTTCCATGTAAAGCCCTGTTTTTGTCTGCACCTGATATGGATAACAGCTTTGGTATCCATTGAACATGAAGTTAGCTCAACTTTAATTTTTCAGTCAGAACTTTGTAAGGAGAGGCAGTCATCATTATGTACTCTGAAACAATTGAAACGTTATGGTTTGAGCTATTTTTTTCTGTTCATTATTGTTTCTCTTCAGTTAGGCATGAACAAGATTTTTTTTTTTACTGATTGGTGTGGGTGATCTGTCACTGTGGGCTTTAGTGTCCACATTTTTCTTCTTCCTTTTTAAAACAAGTTACCTCTTTGAAAATAGATTTTATTGAGGCATTGTCTACATAAAGTTTCATAAAACAACAGTGATTTCACCATTCTTCTACCCATGCTTCACTATATAGTAGATTTTTGTTCTTGCTTCAATTATGGCAGAGTTCATGTTGCTCTAATGGGGGCCTTTTTCAAAGCAATGTGATATACTTTTAAATGCCTTAAACGAGATTCTATTTAGACTTGTTACAACAAGTAGTAAGATTCTATTTTGGTGGGATAATGAAATAAATGAATAGTTACACACACACACACACACACACACACAACAGAATTTCTATGAACTTCTGAAGGCCTGCTAAGAGAAGAGGATGTAGCCATTAACCTTTAGGAAATATCCTTCCTGGAAAATATGATAGTAAGTAAAAAACCCCATAACAAGAATCTGCCTGGCATCTTCAAGAAGTATCTAAAAACCCAGTATTTCTGGATTTATGGAGAGAAATAAAAGAAACATGTTTGTATTGTGCTTTTAAGGACTTAAATTTACTAAGGGATGTTTTTCAAGACTGAATGGAGGAAGGCAAACACTAACAAGTTATGAAAGAAATACTTTATTTATTGTGCTAAGCATAGACTATAGAGAAGTGGTTCTCAACCTGTGGGTCTTGACCACTTTGAGGGTTGAATGACCCTTTCACAGGGGTCACCTGATTCATAAGAGTAGCAAAATTACAGGTATGAAGTAGCAATGAAAATAATTTTCTGGTTGGTGGGGAGTCACCACAGCATGAGGGACTGTATTACAGGGTCACGGCATTGGGAAGGTTGAGAAGCACTGCTCTAGAGGGTCAAAGGTGAAAGCAATGAGACCAGGGAAGCCATCACCATCGACCAAAGGAAAGAATAGAATGGTGGGAATATGGTGGGAGCAATGGAAATTATATATTAGAACGGAATTGAAATTAGCATAATTTTAAAAGCAAGATTTATAGGTAGTGAATTCATAGATTGGTAGATAGTCTTGGTGGTACAGTGATTAAAGAGCTCTGTTTCACATGTCTTTAACAGCCTAAATACTACATTCCAAGAAGAGTGGTTAGGAAGAAATATCTATTTATATTTTGTAAGCAAGAGCTAGCCCGTTGTATCAGAACAGATGCAGCATGTCTGGTTACTGACAAAAATTAATCGACATTCCTCATGCCATCCACAGGCAGTTAGGGTAGAAACAGCTGATCTGTTCAAGTAGTGCAAACAAACTGCATAAAAGGCTAAACAAGAAAACGTATATCATCACTCTTCATGCCAGGAGTGCCCAGTTAAGGCCATATATCAGAGTTCTCAGTTTTAAGGAAAAGCTAACTGCAAATATAGAATAATTCAATGGCAATTATCTGAGTTCTTTTTAAAGTGTTGAAAAACACGGATGTTATTTTGAGGATTAAGGTGTGCCTGACTTATGCCATGGCATTTTCAGTTGCTTCATATGTGTATGCAAGTTGCACATTGACTAAGGAAGAATGGGTGCATATGAATTGTGGTTCTGGCAAAGAATATTGCAGGTACTATGGGCTGACAGAAGAACAGCAACAAAAGAAATCTATTTGGAAGAAGTACAGACAGAATGTTCCCTAGAGGTAAATATGGAAAGACTTTGGACATATTGTCAGGAGACCAGTCCCTGGAGAATGACATCATGCTTGGTAAAGAAGTGGGGAAGGGGGAAAGAGGAAGGCACTCAAGCAGATGGATTGACAGAGTAACTGCACTGATGGACGCAAACGTAAGAACAATGGTGCGGACGGCTCAGGATCAGGTAGTGTCTCATTCTGTTGTACACAGGGTTACTATGAATCCGCATGGACTCAATGGCACCTAATGAAAACAAAAACATCATCTGAGTATACAATAAAATCTTGAGGACCTCAGTGCATTCCGAGAAAGAAAACAATGAAAATGAAAACCAGAAATGTATGGTGTGATGATTTGGTTTAAAAAATGTTGTGAATCTTATAAAAATGTGAAGAATGAAAAAAATTATCTTGAATTTAAAGAGATAACCAATAAAACTATAAAACTGACACAATTTGGGGGGCTCTTAGGTAACATTATCACCATTGATGGCAATATAGCTTGTGTGTATCAGATTCTGATAATAAATTTTATCACTGCCTACAACCCACTCTCTGCAGAAAACTAAAAAGCATCCATAGCAGGATACATTTGCCTTAAGTAGAGGCGAAATGATTAATTTATAAAAGTAAGTATTTCACGCATTCCGACATTACGACAAAGTTTTGTTCTTGAAAAACACTGCCGTACTTCGAGTTCATGAAGTCTACCAAAGACCCAGTCTTAAGTAGCTAATTTGAAGGAAACTGGCACACAATTTAGAGATATAAAATGAGTCGACTGATGCCATGCTTTCATTTTGTTTAGCTTTTTATGCAGCTTGCTTGCATTACTTGAACAGACTTTCCGTTTCTATTCTAACTGCATTGTGACATGAGGAGGCTGATTACTTCTTGTCAGTAATCATCATCAATGGTGCAAATGTACATTTAAATCCTCCACACATAACCTATGCATGCATCCTTACGTTATTAGTGGAAGTAGCACTTAATAGGTAAATAAACCTGCTCTTGATTTAGATTTCAAATAGGTCTTTAAATATGGAACTATAATATATATATATATCAACAGAAATTCTAAAAAATTAAAAGAAAAGGATGCCACGTTATTTGCTGCACATAGCTATATTTCAATGTGCAAGTGTGGTGTGTAGGAAAAGAACAATAAATGATGTATATTGTAGGTATCTCATTGGTTCATAGCATCATCATCTTGTTCACAATCTTACCAATCTTTATCTGATTTGCTGAAATGGAACCATTAAATCAGATGATCAAATTCAGTATGGTTAAATTTACTATTTTCTAGAAACATAAATGAAGATCTGGTTTTTACTTGCATGGCATTATTCCGAATTTTTATTTCATAGTCACAGGGTTATTCCTTAAATAAGGCAGAAATTTTAGCTACTTAAATAACATATAATAAGGGCAGGGGTTCTTATCATCTGTATCTGAAACGTTCTGCTAAAAGGTTGGAATCACACTACTTTGTATTATTTTTTCTGTGAAGTCCTCTGTAATGAACTGCTTCTGAGACCTTATTTATTTATCCTGTGAACACTGGCACCTCTAAACATTCTCATTGCAAGGGATGTGAGAGGACGAGTCCAGCAAACTGTCCGGATTAAGACCCAGTGTATATAGTCGGTTTGAGTTTAACCATATGTCCAACACAAACCTGATACTATGAAGAGGGCTAAATTCAAATTATTCGTATATCATCCTAAAATCATTCTTGAGTTATGTTAATTCAAATTTTGGAAATTCCAGACTACCCAGAGACATATCTGAAGAAAGGCCTGAAAATTTACTTCTGAAATAAATAAACAAAAAACAAACAGTCATTGAAAACCCTCTGGAAAACAGTTGTATGTTACATACATGGACATGCCATGAGTTGGAGGCCTCTTGATAGCAATTGGTTATTTAGTTTCTCAGTGTGGAGATAAGCCTCTCCCAAACAGGTTAACTAAGAATGTGAAGGGTATAATTTTTCAAGGTAAACCAGGATGTAGATCTCAGAAATAAAAATGAAAATTTTTAAGGAGAATAAGAAAGAATGCAAGAAAGACTGAAGTATGTGAGAGAAAAGCAAAGAAGAAGGAGGAAAAACAAGGAAAGAAACTAAGAAGAGATAAAGATAATAACAAAAGGAGAGAACAAAAAGAGAAGTAGTCAGCTTTTCAAAAGGGTTCATGTGAAGAAAGCAGTGGGGAGAGGGGTTAGAGAAACAGATCTTAACTGACCTTCTTATCGAATACTTTCTGTGTGATTTCGTCGTCACTTGGTTAACTTGTCGTGGTTACTATTAGTCAGGTATATCTATAACCACACCTAGACATACAAAACACAGGCATACAAATTACCATGAGGAAAACAAAACAATATCTCCAGGATGAAGAACATTTACAGTGGATTTGGCTACTTATGTCTTTTCTAGAAAGAAAAAGCTCTAATCTGCATAATCACACTTACTGTTTTTCAGAAATGTGCACAAATATTGATTATGTGGATGAGCAATATGATCCTATATGTAAAAAGGGGGTTGTCCAGGATAAGCAAAGAACTTCTTTAAAAGAAGTACCAAGTAGGAACCCTCACTCTACCTGACCGAAAACCCTACTACAGAGCCACAGTAGTGAAAACAGCCTGGTACTAGTACAATGAAAGATACAGAGACCACTGTATCAGAACCGAAAACCCAGACCTAAATGTATTAACCTATAAGCAACTGATATTTGACAAAGGACCTAGAAATACCCAATGGGACAAAGACAATCTCAATAAATGATGTTGAGCAAACTGGATTTCCATATCGAGTAGAATGACACAAGACTCATTTTTCTCCATTCACAAAAAACAAATTAAAGATCGATTAAAGACCTAAATGAAAACCCCAAAGCTATAAAGATCATCAGTTAGAAAACTGGAACAAACTTAATGGTCCTATTACAGGGCAGACATAGACTACCAAGTATAATAGAGGAAGCACACACACCGCAGCAGACAAAATAGATGAGTGGGACATGCTGGGAGTACGTCACTTACACACATCACACATTTCATCAAGATAGTAAAATGAGATCTCACAGACTGGGAAAAAAATCTACCAATGGCACATCAGACAAGGGTGTAATTACCAAACTCTACAGAACACTAGCTACAACAGCTCAACAAGGAAGTAGCAAACATTCCAAGTGGGAAAAAGACATGAACAGACAGTTCCCCCCAAAATGAAGTACAAATGGCTAACAAACATGGGAAAAATTGCTCATGATCACTAGCAATCTGAAAGATGAAAATTAAACCCCCCTTACAGCCACAACGATAACCCCAAACAAACAAATGAACGAACAAACAGAAAATAATTGCTGAAAAAGACATGGAGGAATGAAACTTTTATACACTGTTGGTGGAATTGTAAATACATACAATCACCATTGAAATCAATATGGTGGTACCTAAAGCAACTGGGAATTGAAATCCCATATGATCCACTAATAGCACTACTAGGCATATACCCCAAAGAAATGAGAGCTACAGCACGAGTGAATGCTTGCTCTCCCATGTTTAGAGAAGCAGAGTTCACAGAAGCAGGGAACTGGAAGCAGCCCACTTGTCAAACAGTGGAAGAATGGATAAAGAAACTGTGGTCCACACACACAATGGAAAACTACGCATAAAAAACAATGATGAGAGCAACACCTGATGACATGGAAGAACCTGGAAACCATGATGCTGAGTGAATTTAGTCTATCACAAAAGGAGACATATTGTACCAGTCCACCACAATAAGTAGAAGCACCAATTAAATAAATCTTAGAGACCAATTCCCAAACACAGGGGTAGAATATCTGCCTACCAGCCATGAACCATACGTCATCCCCCTTACGTGCACTCCATAAGAGCAACCTTGAAAGAGAAGACCTTACATTGGCTGAGGTCACTCCTTCAAGAAATGGGGAAAGGGATAAGACCATGCACTTGATGTTGTACCATATTGAGACCAGGCTGTGACAAATCAAGAGGCCCTCCACAGGAATGAGAGGAGAGTCACTGGAAAATAAAGCTAAATGCAGGGTAGGGGAACATACACCTTTCAGACGAGGCACTGATATTTCCGTTGGTGGTATACATAGTCTAGGTGGGTAAATGGGGAGGAGCAACCTCACACAGGGAAAGGATGCTAAATAATACTTTTAGGAAATATTGGGGAACCTAGGGAAGAATAAACTCCATTCTATGTTCCTGCATTGATACTTCAAATACGTTTCTACCCAACCCTAGGTGAACCACATCATGGACTAAGCATGATGATGACCTTCCGCACTGGCCTTACAGGGAATATGGCATTCCCCCAATGGTCACACCAAAAGGACTCAATGTGGAAGCCCAAGGGAACAAACTGGGCCCTACCTCAAAACTACTTGTACCCTTGAACTTAGGGCTGCAATACCATGGTGGGAGATGTAGCCAAGGATGGCCTCTCCAAGAGTGTGGAAATGGTGGTTGATAGAGCTTGGGTGGGACTTTTAGTGGGTGTCAAATGAAAGGGAACCAACAACCACCATATATTTAGTACCTCAATGCTCTCCTTCCATTAACATGACAGATAACAATCTGATAGGCAAGACTGTCTTTGTAAGGAATGGTACAGGAATTTTCCCTTAGCGCCAAACCCCATGCTGACTGTAAATTGAGCTCAAGCAATTAAGTCAACCCGTACAAAGCAACAACTCATAGAGTGCAGCTTGAGTTCCATTACACTCCCATAAACTCCTCATATCAGCAGTACCTTAAATTATATGCCATTGTATAAATTATAGATGTTATTAGGGCAATTGCCTTATATTCCATGGGGTTAATTGACAATGATTTTCCTTTTTATTTCTTTTGTTTTGGGGGTTCTTGTTTGTTGGTTTTGGTGCTTTTGCTGCTGTTCTTGTTGGTTTTTGTGTTTGTCATAACATGACTACCATAGTGACCAGAGTTGTTCATAATCAGTTGACAAGCAGATGGATTCTGGCCTCTCACCTTCTTGCCCAAGTCCAAGAAGAGTTTGTTCTTATAACATGGCCCTGCTCCATACTGGCATTCATGAAGAGATCACTGAGGGCAGAGGTGCTACAGCAAAGTCTGGTGAAGAAAGCAGATGGCAATTGGAATAATGTCTGTGGTCTTAAAGGCTTGTATTCGAACGAGCACCCATCTAGGTGAGGCACCAACTAAGTCCACGTAAATGAAGCACACCACCAACCTGTGCGATCCAAAGATGATGATATCAAAATTCAACTATGATGAAGGGAAAATTATCGGAATTTAAATTGTGAACACCCAATCTGTAGAAGTCTATGAAGGAGAGTGGGGACCCAGAACATACCTGCAGAGGTTCTAGTCAGATTAAGCCCCTGGAAGATCCCCTCTAGCCACAGCCGAGGGACTTGAACAGCTTAGAGACTATTGTATACTTGATTATGGTGGATCAGACCATAATAGAATATGATACTTGATCCGTTGACCTCCCTCTTGATCCAACCTGAATTTGCTCTACACCCACATATTTCTTGCTGTTCCTCAACAGAAATTTCTTCACTGGCTTTTTAACGTTCATTGTGGTCTTTTCTTTCTTACTCTTTATTTTTATCTTTATATTATTATTTTCTTTTTCTGTTATTCTTAATTGCTTCTATTAGGTTTCCCAGTTTTTATAAAGCACAGAAGCAGGAAATGTATAAAGAAAATGACTGAAACAATGGTTTGGGGACAGAAGTGAGGGGTTGGAGAGGTGTAGGGGCATTGGGAGGAAACAGTGAAGGCAGGAAGTGAGAGAGAACATTAGAACTGATTGTGATGACATAAATACAGCTCTTTAAAAAATAATTTGACTGTGGAACTATCTGGTATGTCAATCTTATATCAAGAAAGTACTTTGACAAAAGAAAACAAATTTTCCAGTCTTGACCAATGGTTACCATGGGTGAAAGAGGAAGACTTTCTACTTAGGGGGCATTGAGTATTTTAATGGTGGTAGAATAATTTGAAAAAGTATATCAAAACAGTACAACATGAAGAGTATAATCATGGCATCGAAAGGTTATTTAACTGAAGTATGTTTGTTGTGTATATTTCTGTCTCAATTTTTAAAAAAATTACACAAAAAACAATGAATATTAGGAAGAAGAAAATGTATATAATTTATCTTGGTTATTATTGTAAAACTCCTCATTATATGATTGAACTATTGAATTGTATGATATGTGGATGAATTGCCAATAAAAGTGTTAAAAATAAAATAAAACAGGGTTGTTTTCAGAGAACTAAAACCAAGGAATCACAAAATTCCAAACTAAAATTCTCTCTTAAGCATTGATTTTAACATACATTTCACACAGATTCTTTAATAATAATATTCTTTGCCTCATCATCAAATGTATATGTCACTGGATTCAGCCCAATGAGTGTCATTGATACCAAAGGCTTTCTACTGTCAGCACACTTAATGATTTTCATTTGGACTAAATTATATTTATTAAATTATGTTTATGAGAAAATTCTAATTGTTATTACTAGAAGTAGTAAAGTCATTTTTCCTATTTTATCAAATGATAAGGGAATGTGCAATTAAATACTGAAATGATTATAACATCATTGCTGTGAAAGCAAATATGGCCAAACTGAAGACACGGAGCTCAGCCTGGCAGTAGAAGCTTAAAATATGTTTCTTCTTCACTGAAAAAAGTGAAAGTCTAAATATCCAATACACATGACAACCAGTTATATTTCAGAATATAGTGAGGCATAAAAAATGTCATTTCCAACTTTACTATGAAAAAAAATCAAACCCTCTGATTCATGAGTTTTCTTGAGCTCAGAGGACACCCATTGACCCGAAATCTAAACAGAGTCATTCACAGGAGAGAAGAGACATAAGTTTGGCATAACAAATGTTAGATGCAGTAGAACACTGGCTCTGATTTCAAAGGTCGTCAGCATGAAAGACCAGATTCATGATTTCAGAACAGAAAGGGTCGGCTGGAAATGCTAGAAATGAACACAAGAGCAGATAAAGCATATCTTCAAAAGTTTTCCAGTACACACATTTAAGAAAATAATCAGTGAACTTGAAGAGGAGTCTCCAGAAATTATCCTCTATGAAAGAGGAAGGGGGAAAGGAGTAAATTCAGAGTACCAAGGAAATTTTGATCATGTAATAGTTCAAATTTTAAAAACCCAGTAAATATAGTGAAGTCATGAACTCAAAATGGACACCATAGAAGAATCAGTGCATTAGAATTACGGTGCTGGAAAAACTGGAAAGAATATGGACAGTATCACGGACTGCTGAAAGAATAAGTAGGTCTGTCTTGGAAGAAGGACAGCCAATGTGCTCCTTTCAGGCAAAAGTGGTGGAAGTTTGTACTTTGGACATGTTGTCACGAGAGACCAGTCCCTAGAAAAGGACATCATGCTTGGTAAAGTAGAGGCACAGCAAAAATTAGGAAGGACTCCAGCAAGATGGATTGACCGAGTGGATGCAACAGTGGCTTCAAACATCGGAATAATTGTGAAGGGCAGGGGACGGGCAGTGTTTTGTTCTGTTGTTCACGGGGTCACTGTGCATCAGTGCCTAGTCAATGGCACCTAACAGTAATGACATAGCTCATTACTTGAATGTCTTGGATACAAATGAATAAGCAAATATAAAAATTCCCTTAGAAAATAAAGATTAATTTCTATAGATGTCTGGATCCTCTATATTAAATGTTCGTTCTGACATTGGTCGTTCCAGCAGGTGCCACTTGCTTGATTGACAAGTTATCACCACACTATTAATCATAAGGATCCAAGGAAAACATTTGACTTTGTGATACCTTTACCACAGCAGTTTTCTACCTTCCTAAGGTTGTGACCTTTTCATACAGTTCCTCATGTGGTGGTGACCCACCAACCATAAAATTATTTTTGTTTCTATTTCATAACTATAATTTTGCTACTGTTATGAATCAGGTGACCTCTGTGAATGGGTCATTTGACCCCAAAGGGCTCATGACCCACAGGTTGAACCGCTGCCTTAACACATAAATAAAGAAGAGTTTTTTAAAAGCTGGATGGAGTTACACTAAAGATTGTTTAGTATTATTCCTTGTTTTATTCCCCTTTATTCTCGATCAATGAATTTAAATAAAACTATATTATTGAGAGTGATAGAATTTCAACCTGAGTGGGCATAATGGATAGTATCCTATAAGTAAAAACATCAAAGTAGATATGATTAGATCTCAGAGTTTAGGACATGTCAGTCCCCCTTCTCTCTGCATCACATCTCCACTTTAGTTTGCTTCAGCTTCCGTTCAGGTAAGTCCTCACTCTTGATGACAATATAGTTTTAGTAAATTCAGTCATATCACGTTCTTTTGTCTCTTTCCCAAGAGGTTTCTGGAGGGAACAAAGAAGAAAGAACCCTGCTTTGACTAGCATTGTACCTATGCTTTTCAGTGGTCTAAAGAGGTATACATTTACTAATCAAGATCAGCTCTCATGACCTCCCTTCCCCCTCACTTTCTTGTGAAGCAAGAGGTGTGAATTCCATCCATCTAAATCACTTGGACGGAGCTTAGAGGAGCGGCACTATCCAGAGGAAGACTGACTGACTTACCACAATAAGAGAGAATGATGCAGGGCAGGAAAACCCAACAAACATCCACTACTATCTGGAAATAAAAGCCGACGCTGTTCATTATAAGCACTTTAATCTGCCCTCGTCTGGGTGGCACAATACTTACTTGCTAGGCGGCTAGCCACCAGGTCTGCAGTTTGAAACCACCAGCTGCTGTGCTGGAGAAAGGTGAGGCTTTCTGTTCCTGTAAAGCATTACAGCCTTAAAAACCCACGGAGGCAATTCACCCTTGTCCTGTTGGGTCACTCTGAGGCAGAACTGACTCGGAAGCAGTGAGCTTGATTTTGGTGATAAAAGGAGGAAATTGCATAGCAAGTAGGGGAAAGTTGTATTGCTAAGAGAAAGTGATATTCTCAAGAGTTCAAATCAAACCCTATTTATTGCTCAGCATACAACTATATAGCATGGAAAACATCCCTCAAGTAACTAAAAATACCTTTTTTTACGCAGATACAATTTACAGGTGCATCCTGTGTACATATAATTGCTCTCCAATTGAGTGTGGAAAGAAATAACTGCAATATTTTAGATGATTTCATATTTATATGTATGTAGATATATACCCAAACAAAAAAACTAAACCCACTGCCATCGAGTTGATTCTGATTCATAGCGATTGATGAGACTGTAAATTTAAAAACACGACATTTTATTGGGGGCTCGTAAAACTCTTATCACAATCCATCCATCCATCCATTGTGTCAAGCACATTGGTACATTTGTTGCCATCGTCAGGAGCAAACAACCTCACCTTTCTCTGGTGAAGAGGTTGATGTTGTTAGCAAATTCATGCCTAGCCCACAGGGTCTCACTACGCCTCCTTATGGAGCTATGTAGAGGGATTAAAATATGTATGTATAAACATAAAACATCTAAAATAAATAATGCTACAAAAGAATAATTTGTGAAATCCTGAGTTGTCTTGTTAGATTCCCTCAAGTTGGTTCCGACTCATTGCAACCCTAAGCACTACAGACCGCACCACCACCTGTTCCTGCGTCATCCTCCCAATTGTTGTTATGTTTCAGCCCATTGTTGCAGCCGCTGTGTCAATCCATTTTGTCTATTATCTTGCTATATGAATGTAAAGAGAATCCTAATTTAAGATCCCTAAATGTTAAATACTCAAATAGTAACCTATTTTGTTGTTGCTTAAAATAGACCTTTATTACAGATATCGATGTGAAAAGTTTAATCCAGGGACATAGCTGGGACAGTGTAATTTTTAAAAAGTGTGATATTGAAATATTTTAGTGGGGAAATGTTCTAACTGTTCAACTCAGGATTCTTCCTTTGATCTTTTACACTCATATCACCAATGTGCTCTGTGCAGTGACCACTTCCTTCCCATCCCTCAATTATGGATAGAGGGTGATCACCGGGGCCTTATTTCCTATGTTGTTCCCCCAAATGTATCTTCGCTCCCACTGTCATCCATAGCCTTCTGCAAGTCAGATTCTCATCATTTAAGTTCTGATACTCATCCCTCCTTTGACTTCAGATTATAGGATTACAATCCTTCATGACTGATGTTGGCAAGCTTCTTCCATGTGAACTTAGTTGACACCTCACTTAGATGGCTGTTTATTTGGAGACAAACCTTCAAGACCCCAGACATTATTTTCTCTAATAGCCAGGCACCACCTAATTTCTTTGCTACATTTTGATATAGCACCCATGTCCACTGTATTCCCTTCCTGAGGGCAAGTATTAAGCATGGCCATGATGTAAGAACTAATTGTTCTTATGTTTGAGTTAGGATTTAGTGAGAGCCCCAAACCTACTTCTGGATCTATGGTTTTGTTTGTTTGTGTTTATCTGCCTTTGGCTCCCTTTCAAGATCCCCTTGTTAATTTATGGTAGAGAGTCTTAGCAATCATCCCACTGGGGCATAACAATCTTCCATTAATATTGTCTTTAATTAGCCCTGGTACTAATTTACAAGGCCTTGTTGAGAGAGGTAATTGGACCAATGTAGGCTAACTCCATACCCCTTTACGTGAATGATTCACTTGTATAGAATCAATCCATTTGTGGGAGGATGCTATTCATACAAACAATGGGGGTTAATTGTCAGGGGAATTTATAATGATAATCATCACTGAACGTGTCAGCTACAGGCTTGCCAGGTATATGCGTATGTTATACACCTTATGTGGCATTGATGTAGCAAGACCATGTTTGTTCACCTATCAAGGCCCCGTGTGCCTGAAGATCCAGGATTCAGTGTACTAGCATTCCCCGGCACCTGGCCTGGACCCCCAGGATGCACCCAGAAGTCCAGGTCATTGTGGTCCATTCGGTGAATACCAGCAAAGACACTCCCCTTCTAGGATCCCCAAAAGCATCTTCAGTCATTCTTCCCCATAACTGGAGGTCGGTTCTCCCGTTTCTCATACCAACAAACATGCATTCGTGTTTTCCCAGATGTGTTTGCTCCCTCTCCCCTCTCCTGACTTGGTTTCTTCTTTGGTCTCCCTCATCTCTCTGATAGGGCTGTCTACCTGCCCACAGGATTCTCATAACAGCTTTTCGTGACAACCGCTCAGTGACAAAGTCCCCTTCCCCTCCCTTGACCATTTGATCCCAGGTGATATGAGGTGCCCTCCAACAAAGAGACCTTCAAAATACTTACTGAGGACTAATGGTGTACAGTTCATTGTCACCAGTCAGGATCTCAACCGGGCTGTCTGGTCCCACTGGCCAGCACACTGGATGATTTACAGGCCTGGGCTTGTACCCATTCTGCTGCTTGTTCTTGTTATAGCAGTTATAGAGTCATGCAGTATTTGTTGTTTTGTAATGTCTTCCCGATCCCTCCACCTCTTGAGGGGTTTCATAGTTTCATTACTATTTTTTAGGGATGTGTACTATTCTATTGTGTGCATACCAGAGTTTTTTTAATCCAATCTTCTGATGGAGAGTTAGGCTGTTCCAGCTTCTTTCTGTTGTGAGCTGTGCTGCGATGGCACGGGGGGGGGGAGGGTATATGTCTGTTCCTAATCTGCTTTAGCTACCCAAAGATCAGGTTTCAAAATCTTTCTGACACCCATTGGATCTCTTCTTCTTGCCTGTCTTTTTAATGACCATTTGCTTTCTGCATGAACAATGTTCTTGATGTCTTCCTACAACTCATCCAGGTCTTCTGTCATTGGTGTTCAGTGTAGCAAGTCTATTCTTGAGATGCCCTCAAAATTCAGGTGGGCTACATTCAAGGTTGTATTTGGGCTCTCCTGGACTTTACCTGAACTTTAACCTGAAGTTATACATGCAGGAGCACTTGATGATCGGTTCCACAGTCGGCTTCTGGCCTAGTTTGGGGCTGCTAACATTGAGCTTCCCCATCATCTCTTCCCACAGATGTAGTCAATTGGATTCCATGTATTTCATATGAAGTATTTATTCCAAAGGTATAGTCACCTTTTGTGTTGTTGGAAAAAGGCATATGTTGTTTTACAAAATTCTATCACATGATCTCTTGCCCTGTTTCTATCACCAAGACCATATTTTCCAACTACTGTTCCTTTCTTTTGGTTCCGACTTTTGAATTCCAAATGTCAATAATTATCAATCGGTTTTGATCACACGTTTGATCAATTTCAGACTGAAGTCATTGGTAGAATTCTTCAATTCCTTCATCACTAATTTTTGTGGTTGGTGTAGAAGTTAACATAATGGTTGTATTGATTGAATTTCCTTGAAGGCAGATAGATATAGTCCTATCACAGACTGCATTGTACTTTAAGATTGATTTTGAAAAGTCCTTTTTAACAATGAATTAAATGCCGTTCCTCTTGATTGTGTTATACTTGACATAGTAAGTCATATGATTTTCTGATTCAAAATGGCCAATGGCAGTCCACTTCAGCTCACTAATGCCTAGGCTATTGATCTTTATCTATCCCATATCAATTTTTATGACTTTCAATTTTCCTACATTTATACTTTGCCCACTCCAAGTTCTTATTACTAGCTGTCGTGTCTCTTCAGCCATTGATCTTGAAGACTCCACTTCCACAGGCTTTACTCGACTCATATCACCATGGTTGACTCCAGTCCAAGGAAGCCGCTAGCCCTGCCGCACATTTCTTGTGCCCTCAACTCGAGAGGCCATCCTCTGGCATGGTCTCCAACAATGACTGTTCCCATGCGTCAGGCCTTCATTTCTGGAAATGTCGAAGCCATGCATCAGGTTTTCAGAAGTTCCTTCCTCTGAAGTGGGCCCTGGTTCCTGCTTCATTCTCTGTTCTTAGCCTGGAAGCTCCACTGAAACCTGTTCCCTTTGGGTGACCCTGCTGGCATTTAAAACACCAGTGACATGGATTGCAGCATTCCAGCAACACACGAGCCACCACAGTATGACAGAATGGCAGCTGAGTGGTGGTGGTGGTGGTCGGATCTTACAGAGAAATATATATATGTAATATCATATATAATATATATGATATTATATATAACATCATATTGGACACTTTTAATATCTGGGGTCTTAAAGGCATGAAAGACATTACTGGGGAATGAAGCAACAAACGTGAAGGCAATTCTTCAGTATTGATTTGGTTATGAAGACTCTCAGACTCTCAGACTGTTCCCATGGAGATGTGGTTGACCACTTGGGAATCTTGATTAGAAATCTTGATTGTAGAAGGCCCACATCTCACCTGCCTTACTGACATGGTCAAACATTGGATGAGACACTTGTAACAATGGAACTGTATTAGAGCTTACATTTTGAGCACTAGATTTGAAGAAGGCTGTACAATGGTGTTCAGTGGACACCTTGAATCCACTTGAGTCTCCTTTTTGCCACCATTTTTTTTGTGCTTTCTGACCTTTGGCTGACAATATGAATAGCTTTGTCCTCAGTAATGCATTTGGAAGTAGACTGCTGCAACTTCCATAAGGCAATACAGAGGGGGGGCCATCTTGATCTCAGCAACGTGTCTGGGTATACCCTTCCCCTGGTGGTCACAATGGGTTCCCTGTTGGGCTGCTAGCAGACCAGCAGTTTGAGCCCAACATCTACTCTACAGGAGAAAGATGAGGCTTGATGCTTCTGGAAAGATTTACTCCCTCAGAAACTAGCTGTAAAGATTCTACTTTATCCTACAGAGTCACTCTAAGCTGAATTCAACTTGATGCCAGTGAAGGAAGTGCGGGAGTCTCATTCAAACACATCCATTCCATGGTTCAGATACCCAGGGTTTCCAAATTAGGGCCTCAAACAACTTTATAAATCATATCCTGATCAACATGCTTGGAGACCCCTAAAGCAAACTTGTAAACGTTTCTATCCTGCAATCGCATGTCTATCTCAACCAAGGCCCCTGGCCCATTTCTGTAATCCAACTTCCAACTGTGATGAATTGATTCTCCAGCAATTATAATTTTGTGATAAATTTTCTTTATTTTATGTGTTTTATAATTTGGTCTTGTGGTTCTGAAGCCTTGGACACAATTATGGCCTAATATTTATGGTCTTCCCCATCCTGGCAATCCGTCCTGGTCTTTGTTTTCGTATGTAATAAATAGGTCTCTATGAAATGCATTTTAATTTGAGCTCTCTTTCCCATGAAATAGAATGAACGTGGACCGATTGGGGCAGTAACTGAAGTCATTACCAAATCATCTTCTCCAGGGTGAAAAATTCAGATGGCATGAGTTCAAGTCCTTCTGGTCTTCTGACTATAAGAATATGATCTGTTATCATTATAAGTGACAGTAACAGGGCCAGAGGGCTCAGCCCCAATCCCAGCTACATGGACAACTCCCTCTACCCACCAAAGAATTTACTTTCAAGGACAGCACTAAAGCTGCAGCTAGGGGAGAGGGACATGTCTGATCAGAGCACACAGGAGCAAATGAAGGGGAAGGAAGAGAGAGTCGAGCACATCCTGCCCACGAAGGCTGGAGGACGATATCCCCACTCCGAACAGCCAATGCACAGAATGGACCATATGGTTGATCCCACTATGAGACACAAAGTCCCTCATTGATCCATGGCCGTACCAGGGACAACACTGGAGACTCAGTGTCAGGATTGGCTCAGTCTGACGCCACCACACCTAGGCAAAACACTAAGGGTGTGTGGCAGAGCAACAGGGGAGGTGGAGCAGGGAGCTCCCGAGGGAGCGCAAGTGATAGACTTTGGGGCCAGAGTGTAGCACCCCATTGGACTCTACTGGAGGACACGCCTAGAGGTCAAAAAACAGACCTTGATCTATTTACAGTTTTTTTTTATTACTTTTTTTCTTGGTCATTGGTTTTCTTTGTTGTTGATGTTATTGTGTTCTCTTTTGTCACTTTGTTCTCTTTCTCTATCCCTTGATGTTTTGGTACATATTACTATCTCTGCAGGTCTATAAAAATAAGAAAGGTTGGATGAACATCTGGAGGAGAAAACAACAGGATCGATGGTTCCATGGGAGAGGGGGAGGTGGGGGAAAGGAGATGGTGTTGAGCAACCCAGAGACAAAGAACAAATGATCCAAAATTAGTGACAAGGAGGGTCTGAGAGGGCTGGTAAGGATTCAGCAAGAAATTACTGAAACACAAATGAAGGCTGAGCATGATAGTGGGGGAAGAGGAAAATAAAATGAAATAGAGGAAAGAACTAGGAGGCAAAGGCACTTACAGAGGTATAAATACAAGCATGCACATATGTAAGTATATTTGTATAGGATGATAGGGGAATATATCTACACGCATATATTTATAGGTTTAGTATTAAGGCAGCAGATGAACATTGGACCTCCATTCAAGTACTTACTCAATGCAAGAACACTTTGTTCTATTAAATTGGCATTCCATGATGCACACCTTCCCGATACGGTCACTGAAGACAAATATGTGCATAGGTAAATGTGGTTAAGAAAGCTGATGGTGCCCACTAACAAAATATATAGTGTCTGGGGTCTTAAAGGCTTGCAGGTAAAAAAGCAGCCATCTAGCTCAGAAGTAACAAAGCCCACATGGAAGGAGCATACCAGCCAGTGTGACCATGAGGTATAGAAGGGACCAGGTATCAGGCATCAAAGAACAAAAAAAAATCATATCATTGTGTGCCCACCTTCCCAATATAATCACTGAAGACAAATGTGTGCATAAGCAAATGCGGTGATGAAATCTGATGGCGCCTAGCTATCACAAGATATAGCATCTGGGGTCTTAAAGGCTTGAAGATAAACAAGCAGCCATCTAGTTCAGAAGCAACAAAGACCACATGGAAGAAGTACACCAGCCTGTGTGGTCATAAGGTGTCAATGGGATCAGGTATCAGACATCAAAGACCCAGAACAAAAAAAAATCATATAGATGTGAATAAGGGGGAGGGCAGAGAGAAGACCCAAAGCATATCTGTAGGCAACAGGACACCTCCTTATAGAAGGATGGCAGGGAGGAGACGAGCTAGTCAGGGTGCAGGAGAGCAACAATGAAACATACAACTTTCCTCTAGTTATTAAATGCTTCTGCTCCCCCACTATCATGATCACAATTCTACCTTACAAATCCAACTAGACCAGAGGATGTACACTGGTTCAGATAGGAACTGGAATCACAAGGAATCCAAGACAGATGATTCCCTTCAGGACCAGTGCTGAGAGTGGCGATACCAGGAGGATGGAGGGAAGGTGGGGTAGAAAGGGGGAACTGATTACAAGGATCTACATATAACCCCCTCCCTGGGGGATGAACAACATTAAAGGGGGTGAAGGGAGATGTCAGGCAGTGTAAGATAGGACAAAATAATAATAATTTATAAATTATCAAGGGTTCATGAGGGAAGTGGCAGTGGGGAGGGAGGGGAAAATGAGGAGCTGTTATTAAGGGCTCAAGTAGAAAGCAAATGTTTTGAGAATGATGATGGCAAGAAATGTACAAATGTACTTGACACAATGGATGGATGTATGGATTGTGATAAGAGTTGTAAGAGCCCCCCCAAAATAAAATTATTCTAAAAAAAAGTGACAGTAACTTGCAATTGTAACTATACAGTTATTGGTGGGATGAAATCCATATAAAAGATATCATGATGATGGTTATTTCCATAATTCAATCATTGGAATAATTTAACTTTCTTTTTCTGTAATAAAACTTTTAAACTTATTTATTTACTCTAAATGTCATAGCTAGTGCTATGCTAATATGACATGCTAGTCATAGTTAGTGCTAGAAACTAAATTAAGTGATTCGGTGTCTTCTCCAGCTAGCTAACGGTTATGACATCACCTAGACTCAGACTCCCAGCATTCAAATATCAGCTCTGCCATTTATAACTGAAGGACTTTGAGCAAATTGCTTAGCCTCTTTGTGACCTAGTTTTGTCATCTATAAAATAGTGATATTATAATATCAAATCGTTCATAATCTTGTGATTCTTAAATAAAAATTGCTAAGAATAAAGCCTGACTCTATTAAGTCGTATTGTTCCTATTCTTGTGTTTGAATAGGTTACATCCTGTTTTTGGTATCTGAATCCTATGTAAGCGTTTAATTATGCCTTCCAAAGTTAGGAAAGGGCAGAATATAGGGCTTTTTTCAGGAACCTACCAGCACCTGAGCCTTAGCTTCCTCTTGGATTATTTTGCATTTTTCTCAGTCTTATGAATCTTTATGTATTCCAAGGGTTGGGTGGTCCGGTTCTTTATTCCTTGTTTATGACATAAACTTTCTGTGCTGAATGGTTCAGGGCTTAGCTTCTTTCATTGCCTTGTGTTTTAAGATTGAAAAGCTTTAGTTTTTGAAAATCAAACTTTTTTGGCAGAGTTATACATTATTATCTCTCCCAATTGTAAAACGATTGAAGATGGAGGGACAGGAAAGGCAGGCGACAAAGAATAAGAGGAAATACAGCAATGGAGGCAAATCGTAGTTAATGCCTCAAAATACTACTTTCCTCCAGTGCTTCCGTTTAGGGTGGTTTTGTTCCTGGAATGCCTTCTGTACTAATTAGAATCCTGCTTATTCATATATGGCCTCTTTTGGGAAGCACTTTTAAAAATCACCCCAGCCGTAATGGTTTCTTCTAACCTTTATTATGTCAGGCATTTTATATTTGTTTAAAATGGTCTGATTAATGATCTTATTTTCCCCCACTAGACTGATTCTTATAAATTGGAAATAAATCTTAGTCTATTTTGGTATCAGCATTCTTCTCAAGACGTATCAGAGGGCTTGACACATAGACATATTTAATACCAGGTATACTTATGCATTATTTTGACTCATTTTGATTTCCACAAGGAAAATTACAGAAACCATTTATACTTACCTCCTATCATTTATGCTGACTGTTATCCATTTAATGAGACAACTATATATATATACAAATTAATTTTCCTCTAAACCTTCTAATCTTGAAATTCTATGTATGGGATACCTATCTCTAAGGATATGCATCAATTTGACAACCGTAAATTGAGTACCATTCCCAGTAAATCATTTTCCTCCCTGAAAGCATCATTTCAGCAGTAAATATAAACATAGACCAAAAGTTGTTAGAAAGTCAGCATCAAGTGTTACGACAAACGAATGAAGCAAAGTTTGTCAAACTGAGAGACCCCAGCAACTCTTGGGGTACGTCAAGCCCAGGATCTCAAATGTTGTAAAATGATAAGTATCACAAGTTTTATAAAAATATATAGTATCTTGTAGTTTAATTTATGTGTTTAAATGTATAATTATTATGCTTTAAAATAAAATAAGTGTTGTTTTCTTTTAAAGAAAATATGTGTTCTCCTTCATGTGTCAATTTGGCGCATATCCATAGAGGTAGGTATATAAGAAATATCTGTAAGCCTAGTGTTAAAAATGTCGAGAATATTGATTTTTTTTAATTACAGGAAGTTGGTTACAGGACAGACTTACAGTTATGTCTGAACCTCTCCCTACATTTTCTTGGTCTTCTCAACATGCTTGATCACTGTGGGTCACTGTACTGATACTGATGTAACTAGACACAGAATCCACCACACCACTGGTCAGTCATTCTGTGTTGGCTTGTGTGTTGCTTTGGTGCTGAAAGTTATGTCACTGTTAATTTGAATATCAGCAGGGGTCACCCAAGGTGAACAGGTTTCAGTGACCCTCCAATTAAGAAAGGACTGGTAAGAAAATATAGGCTGCCCTCTTCAGAGTGATTAGCCCCTGCACACCTTATGAAGAGCGGTAGAATATATTGTCAGATAACGTGCTGGAAGATGTGACTCTAAGATTAGAACATACTCAAGATACAATTTGGGAAGAGGTGTTTCCTCGAAATTAGAGTTCACCTTAATAACTTGGATGAAGTAAATCGTTCAGGGCATTCATTTCATGAAACTCATGGCTCAAAATAAAAAGAAACAGCTGCAAACATTCATTAATAAAATGCATACTATATGAAGTATGAATACATACTTTTGGAGAGGTTGGCCCTTGGAAAAAGGTATCATACTTGTGAAACAGAAGTTCAATGAAAAAGAGGAAGGCCTTTGGTGAGATGAATTGATATAGTGGCTCCAACAATGGGCTCAAACATAATAATAGTGAGGATTTCAGTTTCTTTCCTTTATTTTCTGGGTTGCTATGAGTTGGAACCAACTCATCAGCACCTAATAACGGACCAAAATATATTCATCTTTATTTCATTATAAAGAAGTTAAAGCATTTCTTATATGTCAGCTATTTTGCCAAGCTCCATAGATGAATTTTAATAACAGCCGCTCTTAAAGGTAGACACTTAAGTCAAGTAATTTGAATGATAGACTTGCCTAACATCGCAGCCATGAATTTTTTTGGGGGGGAAGGAATGAATAAAAACTCTGATGGAGCTATATTCACGTGCTTGCTGTTACTGGGTGTCATCCAGTAATTAGCGCCTGACTCACAGTGACACTATGTACAATAGAAGGAAACTCCACCTGGTTCTGCGCCATCTACACAATTGTTTGAGCCCATGGCTGCTGAGGGCTTTGTCTTTTTTGGTTCCCCTGCACTTTACCAAGAATGACATCCTTGTCCAGGGTCTACTGTCCCCTGATAACTTGTCAAGGTGCCTGTGACTAAGTCTTGTCATCCTAGCCCCTCAGGAGCATTCTGGCTGTATTTTTCTAAGACAGATGTGCTTGTTCTTTTGGCAGTCAATGATACTTTCAACCTTCTTCACCAACACCACAGTTCAAATGCATCCATTTTCGTTGGTCTTCCTTAGTCCATGTCCAACACTGAATCCGAGGCACTTGAAAATGCCACAGCTTATTTCAGATGCACCTAAGTCCTCAAAGTAATACCCGTGCTTTACAACACTTTAAAGAGGTCTTGTGCAGCAGATTTACCTAAATGCCTTGCATCCTTTGACTTATTGACTGCAACTTCTATGAACATTGCTGGTTGATCCAAGCAGGGCAAAATCCTTGACAACTTCAGCCTTTTCTCATGTTACTTACTAGTCCACTCATGAGAGTTTTCTTCCTCTTTCCACTGAGTTGTAATCCACACTGTAGATTGCAATCTTTGATCCTCGGCAGCAAGTATTTTAAGTTCGTCTCTCTTTCAGCAAGCAAGGTCATGTCGCCTACGTAGCCCAGGTTGTTAGGAAACCTTCCTCCAATCGTGATGCCACATTCTTCTTCACATAATCCAATGTCTCCGGTTATTTGCTCAGCATACAGATTGAATAAGTACGGTGAGAAGATGCAACCCTGACCCACACATTTCCTGATTTTAACCACGCAGTATTTCTTTTTTTCGATTCACACAATTGTCTCTTGACCTAGGTACAGTTCCAAATGAGCCCCATGAAGTGTTCTAGAATTCTTCTGAAGGATTTCCACGGCTTGTTATCATGCACGCAGTCTAATTCCTTTGCATAGCTAAGGAAACACAAGTAAACATCTTTCTGGTGTTCTCTGTTTTCTGCTAATATCTACTGGACATCAGCAATGTTATCCTTTAATGTGTATGTTTCCTGAGGCGCAAAAGAACAGATACCTTTTACTGATGGATTCACCTCATAAGGGACTTCGTGATTGAGTCGAGTCTTCTAAGACGAGTAGGAGGAGAGGGCAGGGAGAGAAAAAGTAAAGGGACAAGTTTGGTAAGAACATGGTGGTGAAAAGCAACCGAATTATATATTCTATGCAAAAATCAGATTTGTTTTATTTATATTTTAGCCAAAATATATTTCTTGTGCCATTTAGCATTATGGTTTAGCATCTGGGTGCTGGAACAGAAAACCTGGATTTGAAGGCAGATTTGATCACTTACTGACTTATTCGAAACCTCGAGTCAGTATCCTCTCTGTACCTAAACACTTTATTTACAAATTTGGCAAGAGGATCAACCTCCCGGATTTGTCATGGAGTTTAAATGAAGTTATACATTAAAGTGTTGGTAAGCAGACCTAACAGAGTGCATGTTTAATAAATTTCAGTTGCTCAATACTAAACATTATGTATTTGATAACGTAACAATTTTTCCTAACAAGCATTTTCTGTTGAACATCATTGAAATCTTTGTTTTCTCTCCAGGGAATCTTGGTAGCGATGCTTTGGGAAGAAAGCACAGGAGAATAACTTTGGGATCTTTTAAAACTGTTTACCCATTTAGATTTCCTCTTAGAGGCCACAGTCATTGTCATTGCTGTGGTGGATCACTGTTATTAAAGGCAGTGTGCAGTGTACCATATTATGCATGGCTGTTGAGGCGAGGAATGACTTAGAATTTAATTTTATAGACACTCTAGATACAGAACCCATCACCTGTCTGCCTATTTGTCATCCTTCGAGGACTCGCATGTGATTTCCATGCTGGAAACTATGCCACCGCTATTTCAAAAACTCGCAGGGTCATCTATGGTAGACAGATGTTAGCAGATATTAGCCAGGAGTTATCAAGAAGAAAGGCCTGGAGATCCTGGTGGTGCTGCTGCTAGAGGTCAATTATGAGTCAAAATTAAAATTCTGTATAGAATATTGTCCAATTTAATGCTGAAATATGAGGCCCATATGTTGAAAGGCACCCAAAATACACAATGGCTGTAACAAAGGCCTAGCACACAGCAGGGTCATGAAGACGCTGCGTTGTCAGGCGATGCTATTCTACTGCATGTGGCACAACCACGAGTTGGAACCCAGTGAGCAGAAGCTAACTAGATACAGGAAAATAGAGGTCTGGTCTGAATGAGCAGCTCATGTATTTGTTTTCAGACCACTTCCTGTTGCTTAGTTTGTGTAGTTGTCAGATTTATGGAATTACCCAGGCACACCTCCCGCTGTGAGCAAATACAATGTCTCAGCTTCCGGTCAAGATCTCCGTAAGTGAAATATTTCATACTTATGTTAATTTTATGATGATAAAAGGCATTTTTGTAATACATTCCTACAATGTATATATAGAAAAGAAAATATCCAATAATATTGACATAAAAATTACAACTTAGATGTTAATATATAATGGCTACTATTATGTTTTCAAGAATGCATTTGGGCTTGACTTTAATTTTTACTTGTTGGGGTTGTATTTGGGAATATATCTGATGTGCAAATGTGGAGAGAGTTAAAATGTTTCTTATTGGCTCAAACTCATTCATACAAGATTTCTCCTTGCTCCCTTTTCAGCTAGGTACATCAGTTATAGTTGTAAAGACCTTCATCTAGCTAAAAAGGATTAATCAGTAACATTTTATTCCCATGTGTTTTATTCTTAATTTATTACAGAATTTTCTCAAAACAAATTTAGCTCTATTAGTCAGAAAAATTATTTCCATCAAAAACCCAGTAACAATGGACTTGACAGTAGTGTGGTATGTCAAATACACAGAGTAGTTTATGTATAAAATGCAACAATTCTTCAAACCATGATTTAGATATTAAAAAATATGATAAGACATGCTCATTTTAATTTTATTTTTTAAATGGCATAATTCAAGAAAAATGTGATTTATAAACAAAGATAAATAGATAATGCATTAGAGAATTGTATGATATATAGTTCATAACATAATTGTGGTTACAATTAATAAAATATTATCCTGTGTTATTTAGAACTTTAATAGTAGTTCCATGTGATGACCCCAAAATTCAATATGGTTGTGGCATCTTAATGTGCTACAAATCACTATTTTTAAACTATTTTATCAAGTCTGTGATGCTGTGAATAATTACATAGAGAATATCTTAAATTTATGTGATATCTTATAATCTTCAAAAATATAACAATTATTATAAGTTCCATTTCCCTTTCAAGCAAATTAAATGAACATGCTCTATTACAGTAATAATATTTTAGGACTTCGTGTGTGACAGGGACCATATTAGCATGTGTATGATTGAAAACATCTTAACTCTTCTTTTCCTAAATAAAAAATAAAACTCTGAAGGAAGGGCTATCATGATCAATATTGTACAGGGGAAGAAATTAAGACTGAAGCCAGGTTAACTGGCTCCTGCTAGGAAGTAGAGAAAGAATTGACAACTGGATATGTCTGATGCCAAAGCCCACATTCTCAAGCATTATGTTATTGATTCGAATAATTTTTCCTTTCTGGAAATCTGTGAAGTCACTCATTTCATTCATAGACAATACCTGGCTAGGGTCTTTTGACATGCCAAGATTAGAACTTCAATCAACATTTGATTTATTTGAAACTGATTTTGTATACACAGAATGTTAAATGATCATCGGGTTACGGATCAATGAATTTGGACATGTGTAGCTAGTGAGAGGCATTTCTGATCAATTGGTAGTAATTCATTAGTCTTAATGTGGGAGCTCTAGATCCCAATCCCTTCTTTACACGTTTTGGTCTTAATTTCTTATCTTCATGGAGATTCTGCATTGTTCTTGCAGATCCCGCTGGCTGAGCCGGCTGTC
The DNA here is from genome assembly GCF_050624435.1 of Tenrec ecaudatus. Classification (NCBI taxonomy): domain Eukaryota; kingdom Metazoa; phylum Chordata; class Mammalia; order Afrosoricida; family Tenrecidae; genus Tenrec; species Tenrec ecaudatus. The sequence goes on from NC_134532.1 coordinate 117,079,548, forward strand.
ATTTCTTGGACATTCTCTCCATGCTGGCAGACATGCTATTCCAAGGCTCTCCCCGTTGTTATGAGTTTTGTGGGAGATTTACAGATTCCTGATGCAGATAGCTCATTTTCCTGGTGATACTACTCCCTGCCTTCCTTGCAGTAAATCCTTATTATCTCACTTTATTTCTCCATCTTCTCTTTTCTTTCTGGCTGCTGCTGCTGTCCCCTTCTCTTTCCCCTGTGCTATTGGCATTCATAGTTAAACGTCACTCTTGCTATGTCCACTTGCTCATCTGTGTGGGTAGGTAGGCTTTCCTAATTTTTTTTTCATTTATCCTCTACAAGCATCACCGATTTGTCAGAAAGGACCACCTTCTGGGTACCACCACCAGGAATGCATTTCTCTCCCAGGAAATATGACAAAATCTTTCTCTCCAGCGCTTCCTGTTCTTTCCCTTTAAAGCGTTTCTCTGCTGAAGCAGCTAAGTGGCTGCACAACATAATCCTGTATAAAGCTGGCAGAAATGCTATTTCAGAGCATTTGTGTTTAACCCCTTACTTCCCATTGTGTAGAGGTTACAAACACAAGTGCATTATTATTCAGGGAATTATTCAGGATGTGGCAAACCCTTTGAAACATTACTGTATATTTTCTTTTGCTGCTTCACTGTGGTCTGAGGCCCAGAAAGCTAACCATTAATGGGTTACACCGCATCAGGGGATTGCATTTTCCTCTGGTTTCTGAGGTAGATTTAGAATATGGGAGGCACTGGCGAGGAGAGGGGAACTGGAAACTGGAGTATTTTTTTGCCCCGGTTTTCTCCCTGTTGGCTTGGGTTCTGCATCCCTATATGGAAGACTACATCTCTTGGCAGGAGGCCATCTTTATAGATTTACTCACCATTAAAAAAAATACAAAACTCAAGCAGTTGCAATTGATTCAATTCTGAATCAAGGCAACACACTTTTATCTCTCTCCCTCCCTCCTGTCCTCCATCCCACGTTTCGCGGTAGAAGCGCTCTCTGGGTTTTCAGTGGCATGACCTTTACAAGCAGCTTGCCCAGCTTTCTTCCAAGGTTCCTTCTTTGGTTAATAGCCAAGGGCTTATCTGTTTGTCCCGCCCTGGGACTACTGTCCCACACTAGGACTACTGTCTTGATGCTGATTCTGATCATCATGCCTTCCCCTTACTCCTTCAGTATAGCATCCTCCTATATTAGCTTCCAAATGCTGCATACTTATTACAGGCAATCTTAGAAAGGGACAGGGAGCATGAGGGATTCCAGAAAAGTCCCATGGACTTGGATGGTCTCATATATCTCAGTAAAGAATTTGACTCCATCCTGTAAACCATGGGAAGCCTATAAGGAGTGTAGGGTAAAAGAGGAAAAATAAGTTTTATCTTAAGACAGATCACCTTGGTTACAGTGGGAATCATTATAAGACTAGAAACATGGATCAGAACAAAAAACATGAGAAAAATGAGGGTCTGATTAGGCAACAATAAAGGAATAATAAGACAATACTCTACTCACCGCCACCGAATCAATGCTGACTCAAGGCAACACCCTGTGGGTTTCTGAGACTGCAACAGTTTACAGGAGTAGAAAGCCCGGTCTTTCTCCCATGGAGCTTCTAGTGGTATCAAACTGCTGACCAGATAGATCACAGCCCAGTGAGTAACCACTATAACACCATGGCTCACCGTGGAAAAATAAAGAAATGAAAGTATATATGTAAATTTGCCATGCATCAGAAACGGGAGCAAATGAAAGAAACACATCTAGTTAGAAGGGTCCCCCATGTTTCTGGCTTCTGGGTGGTGGTACCATTATATAAGAGTTGACCTGCTAATGAGAGATATGTTCTGGAGAAAAACTGTAGGAAACTACAAGGAGTTAACAGTGGAGTTTTCTGTGGAACACTCACATGTAGACGCTGGCATTCAGAAGAAGGCTTTGAGCCAATGGCATAGATTTGAGCATCACCATATAATACATGTAGTTGCTGCTATGAAAAGAGTTGAAATTTCTCAGGAAAGGAGTTTAATTTATTAAAGCAAGAACAAGATCCATGCTAACAAAATTTGAAGCATGATGAAAAGAACAGAGAGCTATTTAACATCCAGAGTGAGCTAGGCATGTTAATAATCACCTTCTCATAGACCTTATTAGGTCTTCGTACTAAACCTAAGTCATAGGATTCTTATTCTGCTCATTGCATAATCAAGCAACTCTGGCTTCGAAATATTTAGCTAATGTCGCATTGTGAGGGGGTGAAAATGGGATGAAAATGTGAACTTTAAAGTGCATTATAGTATATTGCACTGCCTACTTATTTTTTATTTTAGTAATATTCATGTATAGAGGAATAAAGAATAAGAAAAATATACCCACAGGACTCTTGGGATGTATAAACAAAATGGCTCAAATGATGGAAATGTCTGCCTGTATTCTAGAATGCACTATTGCTTAAAACATGTTATTTTGAGCAGTGAAGCCTTATTAAATTTACATGCTTATAAACTGCTTCAAATTTTATTTGCTTAATTTTTTATACGTTTAATTTTCCTAAAACCTACTTTAACATTTCTCTTCTCAGTCTGACCACACTAGCATTTGTTCAGTCTCACTTGACCTTTATGCATGTAGCACATTGTTGTTGAGTTAAAACAAACAAACAGCAAAAAAAACACACCAGATTCATAAAAGCAGACCTATTCCTCTTTCAGAGCTACACGCTTCTACTTACATTTTACAACCACACAGGGGTACAGATGTTGAAAATGCAGGGGCACGGAAGACTGTTCTAGCCAAAGTCTTGACGCCCACCAAATGACCTTTTCCTGAATTGGGGCTTTTAAGAAGAGGGGGAAGATACCCATAGGATTCACCTGTACGTACTCTGAACAGGATTCCCTGCAGTGCCATGCTGCTGTGTATAAAATTACCAGCAAGAGCCAGGAGCGCATGTCTCTGCACCTGAGATCTCTACCCAGTGAACCCCCTGGACCCAGAAGACAGCTCTTAACATCAGAAGAGCAGCAGCAGGACCAGAAGCCAGAGCATAGAATGAAGTGGTGGGCTTCCCATCCCAGGGAGCGAGGAAAGCTGAGGGCTTTTGTGCAGGAGTCTGGCTTATGGAGTTGGTGCCTCTGGGCACATGATTGGGAAGTTGTGCTTGCTGACTCACAGAAATGCCTACTGGTTGAGGCTTACATGAGTGAGGTGCCACTGGCCATGTAAGCCAGGGACCTGGTTTTGCTGACCCCTGGGGCTTGAGGTGAATGCCTCCGAGTTGAAGCTTATGAGAGTGATAGTTCTCTGCGCATCTATTAGCAGACCTGAAGGAATGTTGTAACATGTTCTGAGAGCAACTATGTTAAGTATTTCTCACTGCGATTACAACCTCAGTTCCTTAATAAACCCTTTAATCATGAATTTTTTCCATGAGTTCTGGGTAAGGATTGCCATGAGTATCAGAACCTACAGATCAGGTAGAGAATATTAAGACAACTAACTACTTTGGAAACAGAGAGAAGTCTTTGCACCAGTTTCCTGCATCACACTTCTGTGTTAGCTTTCTCTGTAGTAACCCAAAACTATGAATTAAAATTGCTTTGTGAAGGAAAATGTAAAGATAAGAATTCTTGGATGAATGGTAATGTTAAAAATTCATGTTAACACTTTTACTCATAATCTGATATTTTCTTTAACTTGATTAAACAAGCATCTATAACTTTCAATGGACACGTTAGATATGTCTGTGACTTAATGAAGTAAAAGAGTTTATCATAAAAGTTAAAAAATATACTTATCATATGCCATATACATTGGCATCATTTCATTAATTTGCTGAGGCCTCAAACTTAGCTTAAAAGAAACAGACTAAATAAAAGTGGACCCTTCCTGTGATCCTGCAGAAAGAAACAAATCCAACAGAATGCTTCCAGTATCAAATTAAATGAAGATTTGACAGATATTTTAATTTTATTACTTTAAAACATTTTATTGGGGGTTCTTACAACTTTTATGACATTCCATACATCAATTTTATCAAGCAAATTTGTACATATGTTGCCATCATTATTTCAAAAACATTTTCTATTTGAGCCTTTGGTATAAGCTCCTCTCCCTCCCAACCCTCATTATATATATTATTGTTATTTCATGTCATACATTGTCCAAATTGTCTCCTTTAAGTCACATTTCTGTTATTTGTCCTCTTCGGTGGCCGGGGAGTGGGGGGGTGGGGAGCTATATATGCAATCTTGTGATGAGTTCCCCTTTTCTCACCCCTTCCCCCTCCCTCACCATCCCCCTACACTCATGACATTGCTATTCCCACTACTGTTTCTGAAGGGTTTACCTGTCGTGAATTCCATGTGTCCAGAGCTCTTATCTGTACCAATGCGTGTTCTGGAGTCTAGCTGGGTTTGTAAGTAGAACTGGGTCATGCTCGTGGTGAGGAGGAAGAATTCAGGAATGAGAGGAGTGATGTGTGTATCTTCAGTGCGACACTGAACCCTGGTTGAATGATCTTGTCCTTATAACCCTTCTGTGGGGGATAGCCCATTGAAATTTGACAGATTTGGTGAAAAAATAAGAAAATCTTTTTCCAGTTGTGTCTATGTTATTAGTGAAAGGGAGCAAAGCTGTGAACTGCAAGTCAGTAAGAAAAATTGTGTTTAACTGGAAGAGAAGAAAAGGGGGGAAATACAACTTAACAGAAGTTTAGGATCCCTGGAATGCAAACCCCAAACCAAACTCAATGCCCCCAGGTTGATGCCAGTTCACACCAAGTCTACAGGACAGGCTGGAACTACCCCCTCAGAGTTTCTGTGACTGCCCCTCTTTACAGAAGTAAAAAGCCCCATCTCCCTCCCTTAGAGTGGCTGGTGGTTTCAAACTGCTAACCTTGTGGTTAGCAGCTCAACACCTACCCATTATACCCCCAAGGGTCCTTTAACTGGACTATATGGTAACTGGAAACGTAGGCTTCTAAGGCTAGAGGGTGCAATCACTTGCAGTTTGGATCATTGATTAAAACCAACATCTCTCAACACGGCTGTGAGTTTTTTCCTCCAACTGTGTTCATATGCCAGAGTATAATTAGGGTGTTTGATTCAGCCAAGTAAGAAGTATGGAGAAAGAGAAGAAGCAAGAGAGAGATGTGCACATAATTCAGAGACTCCAAGGGTGTAATTTGGACTCCAAGCAAGCTCAGGGGGAACGTGAATGTGCAGGGGTCACGGCAGCACCAAAGGAGACAGCAATGGCTTCAAATTATTGCTGGAGTGGAGCATGAATGAGTAAAATATCTGAAAACCTACCACACAAGAACTTGTATTTACTGTTTTTTAAAAATATACAAAATACCAAATAATCAGGATGTTAAGGTTTGCTTTTGTGTTTTACTTTCTGAGAGCATCTCAGCAAAAGACATGAGAACAGAGAGGAAATAACTCCCCCACCCCCTTTAACGAGACATCTGGTAACGTAGCTTAATGTACATATTTGAACAGTATTCTCTTGATTATCTGCTAAACAAAGTGAGGTTGTTTCATGCATATAAATGCAGGAACATCTCACAGTTTAAATCTAATTGATTTGTACATAGGAAACGAGTCACATAAAGTGGGACCAAGACATACAAAGTATTGGTGTATTTTTTACTTTCTCATTTTCAAGAAGTTACTTTAGCTATATAATCCCATCAATATGACTTTATAATTTCTCATAAGTTAACCTATTTTTATTTATTTTCCTGTGAAAGAATGCTTAGGTGCCAGGATTCTTTAAGACTTTGTGGGTGTAATCATGGAAAGATTTTTAAAAGTAAAGCGTGATTTGGGTGTCCCAGAATAGGGACCATCCATCTAAACTCATTGGGTCCCTGCTGACTCAGCGCCAGGGGAGCAGCTGAAGATTCGTCTCATTGCTGACTTCCTGTATAGCTGCCCCACATGTGACCACTAGGCCACTGGGGCTTTGTGGGCCAGCTACGACCTGCGAAATCGTCAGCATAAATGAACATCACACGCCGCCCCCAAAGAGAAGCAGATCCGGCCATCATATTAGGGGCAAGTTAATTAGATGTTTGACCAGTATGGCCCCTCGAATGATGTTATAAATATCCCATGGCCCCTGGCAGGAAAAAAAGGTTCCCCGTTCCTGGTGCATGATGTCAAGTATTCTGCTATTCAGCAACATCCGAACAGCTACCTGTTTCAAAACTACATGTTTTAGTACACACCTGACATATTAGATCTGCAGGCACAGCTTTTAGTAAACACTCTCATTAAAAAGTCAGAAACCATTTGCCATTGCGTAAAGGCACCGAGTTACTTACTATTTTTGAATTTTCTATATGACAGTTATTACGTTTCAGACTTACAGAAAGGCCACTTTGTAAGGTATAGTAGCATTGAACTTAGGAAGTGCAATGTACGGTTGCCATTTGCCTCCTCATTTGATTGCCTGATTTGTTTAGTTATTAAATCCAGGGTAATTGATTGACCTTTGAAGTTTAAAATCCTGTAGTATCCTTTAAAATAATTAAATTTAATATCTGTGCTTAAGAACACAATTAATCCTTTTGCCTCTAGTAAAGCCATTTATAAGAGGACAATTTTAAAAACACCATGGCAAGGTACAAAATTAGAATGAGTTAGTCTTTAAAAGTAGCGCATTTCCTTTTCAATAAAAGATTCTCATTAAGAATGTGGAAAATAAAACAGACTAACAACCTCACATATATACTACTCTTACTTCTAAATATACTTAATAATCATAGTTAGCAATTTATATCATAAATTGTTTCCAGCACACACATGCGTTTGCATGGATGAGGTGATAAATATATTTCTTTCCCTAATTTTTCTCTTAAATTTGTATTGTAAGCATTTACTTGGATCTTCAGTCTTCAAAACCCTCCTTTAGTCGTTGTATAATATTTCATTAGTCAGTGTATCATATTTGCTTAAATAAATAAGTAATTTTATTCTCTTGTTGGTAGGATATTGTCAATATAATTTAGGTAATGGTGAACATCGTGTTAAAAGCCCAAACTGACCGCACTGACCCTGTAGGACATAAGGAACTGCTTCCTGTACTTCCTGAGACTAATTCCTCCTGGAAGCAGACTGCTACATCTTTCTCCCTGCATCTTGTAACAGGTGGCCTTTCTATTAACACCCTAAAATCTAGCCCACGACCCCACCAAGGCTCCTTGACCAAAATTCTACATGAAAGGAATTTCTGAAAAAAAGGCATTTCTCAAATATGTCAAAGTGAGTTCAGAACTGTTTGTATTGATTGCTCTCCTAGTAGTAAAGGCACTGTTACTACTCAATTGATTTTTACCTGGATGTTGAATGTCATTATTTTGTTAGTCAGAGAAGCCCTGGCGGTCCTTATATGCATAGTCCCTATGCATTGAACTGCCATCTTCAAAGGTAGAGTAAGGAACGCCTGGCTGCTATGTGGGAGGAAGAAGGGACATTCCACCCCGTTAACGTTTACAGGCTCTGAGACTCCCAGGGTGGTTCTATCCTGTCCTGTAGGGCCACTGTGAATTATAGACTCCATGGCCGTGAAATGAGTTTGTTAGTCACTAATTTTGTGAAAGAAATCATATCTCACTTTTACTGCCATTGGCAGCTTTTTGATTAGTAATACAAATAAAATGTATGATACTTTCAGTTTCTTATATTTCATTTGGTATGTGTCTGTCTGCTAGTCCTTGAGTCTATATCTTAACAGCTTTTAAAACCCGTCTATATAGTGATCTTGTTTTTTATAAAAATATTTGTCTGATTGTTTTTAACTTGATTACTGGAGTTTTGACATATAATATTTATTTTGCATAAAAATTGTTCAAATGTCACAGCTGTGCAAAATAGCCATCATTAGTCTCATTTTACACATGAGAAAACAAATTTAGGCAGATTAAATAAACTCTCCACATTCTACGAATGCCAAGAGTTAATGTAGATTTGTCTGGTTTACCAATTTCTACAGGAAGTTTAGTGGTGAGGATACTTTTAATATGAAACATTACAGAGAGGATAAAGTACAAGAGTGAACAGTTGTCATATTTAGGAAGTATCAGAAAACATACAGCAACTGCTGAAAACTATTATCTATGTGATAGCTTGATGACTTGGGAGTTATGGCAAGATTTCCTATAAAGCTTGTTGCTGACACAGTGGCCTTACACACTGGGGCACAGAAGCTGGCATCGAGCTTTGCCATTGTACGTTGTTAAGCAGCATTGTCTTGGCCATATCTTATTTCTGTTAGTGGTAGTACGCACAGTTAGATATTCTTGCACAGGAAATTCTTGCCAACTTGGGTGGAAAGGCCAAGTTCACAGTTAGCCAAGCAGATTTAGACCAGTTTGGGTACATTGTTGTTATTGGGTGTATTGAGTTAGTTACAACTCAAGCGAAGCTTCTCTACAGCACAAGGAAACACTGCTCAACCTTGCACCATCACTCAATCATTGACAAAGTTGCAGCCATCTTTGGAACCACTATGTCAATCTATGTAGTTGAGAGCCTTCCCCCTTTTCATTGAGCACCTGACCAAGCACAATGTCCTTCTCCAGGAGCTGGTACCTCCTCATGTCATGGCCAAATTTGTTGCTGTATTTCTTCCAAGACAGATGTCTTTCATTCTTCTATCAATGCATGCATAGCCAATATTCTTGGTCAATTCCATAACTTAAAGGCATCTTAGGACTTCTTAGGGCCTTTCTTAAATCTTCTAGAGCTTTTTTATTCCTTATATAGTTTTCACATGCATACAAAGTGATTAAAAAGACCACAGTTTGGGTCATGAACAACATGATAGTCCTAAACATATTTTCTTTTCTTTAAAAAAATCATTTTACTGGGGGCACATACAACTCTTATCACAATCCATACATACATCCATTGTGTCAAGCACATTTGTACATTTGTTGCCACCATCATTCTCAAAATATTTTCTTCAAAATTTTTTCTTCTGCTTGAACCCTTGGTATTAGCGCCTCATTTTCCCCCTCCCTCCCCACCCCCGCTCCCTTCCGAGCAATTAATAATATATAAATTATTATTTTGTCATGTCTTACACTGTCCAACATGTCCCTTTACCCATTTTCACACTCTTAGCTGATCTTTTGCATCATATTTTGTAAATTAAACACATTGTTTAATCTATTGGCTATGGATTATGAATCCAACGAAAATGAAATCTATAACAAGTTAAATCCCTCCATTTGTCACGATGTTGCTTATTAGATCAGTTGTGCAGATTTTTATTTTCTTTATATTGAGGTGTAATTCACAGTGGTGGGGGGGGCGCTGTAGTGAGCTTCATCAGTAAGAGTTCCAGGTCCTCTTGACTTTTAGCAAGAAAGGTGATGTCATCTACCTATGGAAAGTTTTCAATTAATCTTCTTTTGAGACAGATACTACATTTTTCTTCATATGCGTCAGTTGTTTGGATCATTTGCTAAGCATACAGATTAAATAAATATAAAATTTACCCCCAAATATCAAGACATATAAAAGTATAGTGTTGGGTCAGACCCCTCAAAATTATGAAAATTGTAATCAAAGCATTAAAAATAAAACAATAGCAATCCAAGTTAAAATGCTAACTCCGTTTAAAGGCTATGTGCAGTTAGGCTCTATGTCAGCTTGGAGCCCATCATGCAATCTACGATGGGATAGTCTGTGAAGTGATCCAGCAGCTGTGCAGAGAACAGACCTCTTTAATCTGGTCACAGTCTTGATGTGATTGAGGGAGATTTCATTCAGGTTGTGGCCTGTGGTAGTTACATAAGCAGTTGGCAATTTAAGACTTAAGAATGAAAGGGTAGAGTCTGGCCTGTCAATCAGATTGCACCTTGAAGACCTCATTGGGAGGTGCAACAGAGATAAATAATTCCTGGAAGAGGGACACACAGACACTCTCTGTGAAAAATTCTTGTGACAAGCCACATGGAGTCAGGCTGATAGCATCTAGAGCCTCAGCCATGTGGAGACCCACACCAGCGCTGAGGTGCTTCTACTACCACTGGATCCACAGGACTTCCCACCCACTGGGCTGTGATCTTCCTGCATTTGGTGTCATTGCATGGCTGCATAAGTCTAAAGGGGAATTTATGGGCTAGTATCAACATATGGGGTAGTATCAGACTTATGGACTTGATCTGGACTGGGATGGGATATTTTTTCAACATACAATTATTCTTTCATATAAAACTTTCTCTTCTATACATCTGAGTGTCTTTGAATTGGTTTCTTTATTCCACTAACACATGGTCTACTCTCAGTCTAAATTGCCAATGTGTGGAAGACAGCTTCACTGCTTCTGCTGGGTTTGGATTCTCTCTCTGGTTCATTGACCTCCTCTTGTATCATTGGCTGGTCCCAGGAGCCATCAGTAGACTCTGGATCTCAGATTCACTCACCTTGACATCCACCAGCCTGTGGTCTTCCTGCTTCCTCTTTGTCAATCTCTGCAGCGACAGCAGTTAGTAGAAACCATCAGCTTATTTCTGACCCTGGAATTGAAGTAGATCGAACGTACCTATTTCTAAAGCCATTTCTTCATGCAATTCTCTTTCTATATACATGCATATATAAGAATCACTGGGTTTGCTTCTGAAGAGAATCCAGTCTAACACCTCAAGTTAAAAGCTTTATACAGAAATAACTACCAGATTTCTACTACAGAAATTCTATAAATATAGAACATTTACCTACAAAAACTGATAAACGTAAGTTGATGGAAAGATCTGAAAGAAGGGCTGAAGTTACTGAGTTACAGAGATAGGGAAAAACAAATATCATCAGGGAGAAATTTGTCATACAACTCGCAACTTTGTAACACTACTTTAACACAATTTCAGTGTGTGACCAAAGTGAACTAAAAGTTGGCAAATAAGTTGTCATCATACGCAGTATAATGGTCATATGTTGCATGCCACCCGGGTTTACTTGCACCGGACACAACATTTTGACATTTGAGGGCATAACAACTGTGTATCCACTAATGGAACTTCCCTGCTTCATTCACATCTCTCTTGTTTCAAATCTTGATCGATCTATTTGCCCTTGAATTAGAGCAAACTATATTTCATAATTTAATGCTCCACTTCCCAATTCAATTTGGTAACCTCACCATTGATAATCATTTGTTTGTGTAATTTTTCATCTTGGCATCTAGCACAATTTTCATCTTTTTCTCACTCCACACTGAACCCTAGGCGAGCAGAGAAAGACTTCGGTTATTATGTCTATCACTTTGGCTAGTATACAGTTGGGGTTGCTTTGTTGGGTGTCACTTAATTGGTTACAGCTCATAGTAGCCTTGTGGAGCAATTTACTTACTTACACATAATTGATTATTTAGAATTAAAATCTTGGTGGAGTAAAAAGAAAAATAATTGAACTTGAGGATACTTAGAAACAGTCTTGCCGAATCTACAGTAATACCACGTGTTATAAGGATTTGGTCGATACTCCTTCATCCAATATTATAAATATTTTTCTAGCATGTACACATTCACTATTTATTTCCCTTTCTCTTCTCTCTGAAGTGGGACTCATGGAAAATGGAATTAAAAGAAAATGGAATTTTTTTTGTAATGAGCCTTTGGAGTGTGTGTGGACTTTTTGAAATGTGTGTGTGTGTGTGTCTGTGTGAGAGAGAGGGCAGGAGAGAGGCAGAGAGAGAGAGAGAAAGTATTATTACTAAATAATAGAAACATTTATTAAACAAAAGGTGAAGCTATCACATCTCTATATATGCTCTCGTTCTATACATAGATCTCTCTCTTGCTAGTCAGTGCGATTTTAGAACTCCTCTGAAACCAGTTTAGTATCATAGCAATAAACAACCCTCAATTGAGAAGCGGGGGGTGGCATGAAGTGCAGTGACTGAGAATCAAACTTGAAAAATTGGGTCTCCTACATGAATAATGAGAGTTTTACCCATCAGCTACCACTGCCCTCATAAGTCCCTTGCTATGGCCTCTGGCTCATGGCAATGTCACATGCGTCAGACTAGAATTGTGCTTTAGATGGTTTTCAATTATTGGTTGTTTGGAAGGGCCCACTGCGAGTAACTAGTTCACTGGAATTGATTTTGCCCAAATTATTCTGATACTAGAAATCATTCCTAGAAAACTGATTAACTTTCTATTTAACTTTGACTGCCTACAGTCGAAGAATTTGTAAGCTGATTGACAAAGGAGGGAGGGAAAGAAACAGTCAGATTGTCATATAAGTTAAATTTCATAAGTGGCACATGAGCATTTGGGTATGTCACCTGACTCTTGGCAACCTGTTTCCAGGCCTGGTATTGGTTTACTTGCCTGTTCTCTGGATCACACAGTTCTTTGTGATTTTAATGAGGCCATGCATGTAAAACTCTTTGAACCAAAATGGGGAAAGGATTATCTAGCTACAAGTATACATGATAGGGAGGCCAAACATGATGCATTAGCATTTGCTGGACGGATCCTGGCTGGATTCATCTTGATACTTCAACTGCTATCAAAATCATTATTTTTAAGAAGAGAAAAATATCAGACAAACAGGCTGCTCCACACTTTGTATGTCAACTCTTTTCCTCTTTTTTTTAAGGCAGACAGGAAAGATGATGAAAAGGGATTTTCTTTCCTTCTTTTTTTTAAAAACAGAGCTGCTCCATTTTCACTGTGCCAGGAGAGAGAATTTGTCAGTTACAGTGCCAGTCCTGTTGTCCAGGGTTCCTGGAGGAAAACACGGTGAAGCCCTAGCTACATGTGTGTCTGACGATGATTGTGAAAAGGCTTATGTCGGCTACACCCAACCCTCCATCTTGTCTTTGTGCCTAAAAGGCACTACATGGAACCTCACTCTCCCCCACCTCTCTGACTATATTAATCTGAGCTATGTCATCATTTGGTGAAGGCTCATATTCATATGGCATTAAGAGAAGGGACGAGAACATCATTTGCAAGACTGCCTGGCATGTGTGTGACGTTTACCCACAAATACAAGAATTCTGTGAGTGCTTTTCTTTTTCTGTGCTATATTTTAAGCACATGGAAGGCCGCTATGTTCACCGCTATTTTAAGCCCATGGAAATCAATCTTCAATTATAAAACAATTGGAGTATTAGGAAGGGGGACCAAGAGACTTTATGACCATTTCACATAGGCTTATATTTGACTAAAATCATTGGGAGATTTGTGTTAGAAACTTCTACTGAACGGGCGCTCTATCTAGGAGTCAGCATCCAATAATGAGAACATGTCTTATTCTAATATTTTAGGGTTTCCTGAGCTACTGTCTTTGGGGTCGTGCATTGTATCATTTTAAACTAATTTGTGTAACTCATTATGTGTATAGAAACAAACTCATTGTCATCTAGTCAATTCTGACTCATTGTGACATTTCTGGAACAAGGCAGGACTGCCTAGGTGGGCTTCTGAGGTTGTAGCTCTTTATGTGAGTAGAAAAGCTCATCTTTTCCCAGCAAAGTGGCTTTGAACTGCTGACCTTGTGGTTCTTCTCAGCCCTAAACATAGCCACGATTGCCACCAGAGCACCTATTATATGTATAGCCCTACATTTGATTTGTTCTTTTCTTTACAAGCTTATTGTCTAGTTGGTGAAATAAAATGTTAAACGAACATTACACATTAAATTAAAAAGCTCTAGTCACTGAATCCCAAATACCAAGTGAATGTCAGTGGATGGAAAACAGCTATCTTGTGCCACGTTCTGTGTGATTCATTATGACTGCCAGGAATGCTGAAGCAAAATAGATTTCTAAAGTAAACCTGGGCTAAGTTGACAAAACGACCCTGATTGATTATTAATATCCATCCACGATGAGGGAGAGATATATGGATGCCTATTTATGTGTGGAAATCACAATCTAAAAATTTTTAAATGTCTAGAATTTAAGAAATGTTTTCATTTCCATTGTATTAATTCAACAAATATTGAGTATTAAGCACACAGTAGGTTCTTGTGAACAAACTGTACACCACAATTGCCTTCATGATTTTCCCCTATTTTGTTTCCAAGGGAATAAAACTTGAAGTTTGGAATGCAGTGAGAACAGGTTCATAAAGGAAATGGCTTGGTTGAAGATGAAAAGCCAGAAGAATGGGAAGAATGGGCATGGGCCGATGAATTGGAGCAGAGGGTTTACGTAAACAAGTCCTGCTGGATGGGATTGGAATGTTCAGTTCAATTTCCACATTAGAAGTCCGTGAATTCTAAGCCAGTTGGGATCTATTGCTGTATCTTGTGAGTTGTAGAGAAATTATCTCTGCAGAGGAGCGATGTGGGCAAAGTTGGAATCTCTAACTTATCAGATTCTATAAAGGGAGATAGAGTATCCTAAATGTTGTTGCAAATAAATCACATCTATTGACTACAAATTATGAGGTTTTGTGTTTCAACATTTTACTTGATGCAGTTGCTTTGTACTGGTGGACTTAATATCACTCCGGGTATATACATACCAGATATAATGAATTCTATGCAGGGGGTTCAAAAGGTTTGTGGAACAATGAAAAGAAAAAATAATATTATTTTCCCTAACTCTTTGTATCCCCTATTATTTCCTATCTAAGATCTGTTATACTGAGAAAACTGCTAGCGCCATGTCTTTTTAGGTATTTGTGATTTGGGCAAATTATCTATTTTCACTAGAAATGAAAAGTCTATAACTTTGCATAGGAACTTTTGGAAACATCCTACTATTCAATTGGGAATCTTATGAACCCCAACGATAGTGTCATATAGAATCTCTCGTATAAACTGTTTACATTGCTCAAATAGCCTTATTTATTCTCAACAAGTTGATAATAACTTGCATCATGAATGGTTTAAGTTTTATTATTTCATACTAGAGGGCTTCTGACGATTCATAGAAAGCATGCATTACCTTTTCTTTCCATTTTCCCACAAACGTTCCGAAGCTCCTTCATGCGTCTTAGTGCTTGTTTTCATTTTCATTTGAAATGTTTTGAAGCAAATGGAGCTAAACAAAGGGTTCTAGACTCACTCGTCCTTTCTGAGTCATGGTTGCACATTTTATCCTTTGTTCACCTAAGATCCCAGGTCCCAGCACAAATGGTGTGTGCAGGACGGCTAACGGAAATCTGGGCATCCTAGCCCGCCCTCAGGAGGAAAGCTTGTCGGTCTGCTTTCAGAAAGACTACAGCCACATGCACACAAAGCGAAACCAAACACCGCATGGAATGATTCTGATTTGTAACACACAATACTCAGCCTACTATGTGTCAGGATTGACCCGATGGCAGTGGGTTTGATATTCACTTATTGTTCATTCATCAAATGTTCTTTGAAAGGTATCTCCTGCCTCCCTGCTGCTCTCCCAGCCTCCTGTGGCCCTCCGGGGTTCGTCAGTGGCTTTGACGTCTGCAAAGAACTGGACCACGCTCCCTTGTCAGCTGCTTTCATTGAGCACTTCTACCACTGGGAGGTACGCGAAGGGGATCGGTAGATGGAGGCAAATGGAAGCCTGCCCTGCTCTTTCCTAATTTGGGGTGATTGCCACAAATGGGTAGTACTGACAGAATTTGGACTTCAGCTCAGGGCCAGGAGCAGCTATGTGTACCTGGGAGATCCTCTTCCCCACAGTGATTCACCAGCATCAGTTTATTTCCTTTCACACCCACAGCTCTTCCAACTCTTGGAAACCAGTTCCGGCTGTTAAATTCCCCTCCTGAGGAGCTTCTTTTGTTAATGATTGGACATAGACTGAGAGATGAACCATACCTTAGAGCAAGACTGCCCTGGGATCGTCATGGTGAGTCCAACACATTGAAAACCTGACTTGATGAGACTAATGGATCATTGCCCTTTTTATTCAATATGTAAAATACTGTTTGTGAGTCACCTCCTCTGTTAAACCACAAACTCTATATGAGAAGTGAGTATTTTGAATCTATCTTGTGGCAGTTACAAAATCTCCTGTCAACTTGAGTGAAGGAGTAGAGTCTAGCCTGTCAATGTGGTCAGAGCCAATGAGGCCTCTCTGTGGGCTTGGCCTTCTCCTGAGGATTCTGGGAACTCCTGTCTTCTACCTTGGAGGTGGGACCCACTCTCTCCCTTCGAGACATTCCTGTCAACAGCCACATGGAGTTGCCCTGATGGAGTCATTGCCCTGAAGCTGGAGGAGCCACATGGAGACCCATACCAGTGTTGAGATGCTTCTACTGCCACTGGAGCCACAAGACTTTCCATCCACTGGCCTGTGATCTTACTGCATTTGGCATCATTGCATGCATTTCATGAGTCTGAAGAGGAATTTATAGGCTGGTATTGAACATATGGGTTAATATCAGACTTATAGACTTGATCTGGACTGGGCTGGCATGCTTTCTTAATATACAATTGCTCTTTTATATAAAGCTCTTTCTTATACACATATGCGTGTCTATGAATCTGATTCTCCAGTCAACCTGGATTAGCACATATCTCTAGAGCCAGGAATTTAGACTTTCAGCAGTCCAAACAATGATCTTCAGTTGGTTCCATGGAGCTAAAAAATGAGAAAATACTTCCAATGTCCTTATAGGGTTCATCATTTGGTGGACCAGGGCAATCCATTTATTTTATATTGCTCTCTTTTCTACTTGCTCTTTCTGTTTGTGGACTATTTAGTCAAATACCAGATTATTTTAGGGAAAATATTAAGATAAAAATATTAAAAATAACAGGAATTAATCCAGACATAAATAAATTACATTGTTGTATAAGATCTCTATGTAGGACAAATGTGATCACACATGATTTTACCTTTTGCAAGAAAGAGCATAAAACTTGTCTCAAAGACCCTTTCTTTCTACATTTGCACAAAGTGTCAATAGACAAATTTATCCTTTTATATCATAATGTCAGGTTTTCTATATAATGGGCTGACCATCTTTTTTAACCATCCCTATTCATAGGTATGGATAGAGATAATTTTGAATATATTATTTTTGTTTAGTTGGGTGGAGCAATTTACATTAGTGATGTTGATTATGAAATTACAATTTTAAGTTGCTTTGCTGAATGATCTACTAACCAAGTTACTGATGTGCCTTGGCCCAATGGGCAGAACCATGAAAATTTCATCATTATTTGTCGTAGTGCTCCAGCTATCTTAGATGTAATTGTTATAAGATAAAAATGTGCTTCCTTGGGCATTTCCATTATAGTCACTGAGTCAAAGTAATGAAAAAAATTAAAGAAAAGTGATGCAAATTCACATATACATTTTTCAAACTATAAAGGTAAGAATTCTCAACAAAAATATTGAAATTATTTCTCCTTTTGGTTAAAAACAGTCATATGCGTATTTTACCACACAGTTTGCTACTGGGATTGCTAATTATTCTACTAAGTGTTGTTTGGGGTTTAGACATCGATGCCAATATTTTGATGTCACCTTAATTTTCTTTTCATATTTAACTTGACTTTACCTTTATAGAAATTTCTTAAGAACAGTTATCTTATTCAGTCAGTTTTACACCATAGATTTTAATACTACCACCTAAGTGGTTATTCCGCTCTCTTTAATTTGCTATAATTTCTCATGTATAAAACTCTGTCACAATTCCCCGTACTATGGCTCAGAGCTTCTATCCCATGCTATATGACATTACACCCCCCTAGGCAATACAAAAGACACATAGATTATTTGTTACCCACATCTCTAATTGAAGAGAGGAGGGACAGAGGGATTTAGAGGGGAGGAACTTTTAGACAGATTAAACTGCTGGGCCTTCCTTAAGTTAGATCATAAGTGTTGGTATTATGGACGCAGTTGAAAATTGAGCTGACTGGCTATTTTATCCATACTGGATAATACAGGAAAAGAAATGACTAAAGGGTCAGAGCATTTTATAAACAGTCACATCTTTAATGAGTTCTGGCAATATTTAAAATAAAGTTAGTGTGTGGAGTTACATTTCAGCAAAAAAAAATCCGAGGTTAGCTAGATTTCATGGGATTTCACCTTTTCTTCTTTCTAACATGTGGTTATAGGACCACATAAAATTGTACCAACAGGAGAGTATCTCTACAACCAAACAAGTATGTCCGAGAAAGGAAACTTGAGCCCCGACTCCTAACTGAAAGGGACATTTTCCCAATAGGGAGAGTTTTCTAGCAAGCTCCTGCTGAGAAATTTCATTAAGAACTTTTAAAATCAGTAATCCAGGAAATGAATTTTTCTTTTAAAATAATATTTTTAAAAGGTGTTAAGACTACCATAAGTATAGTTGCAACCAATTTAGTTTAGGATGTTCTTAAAAGGCAGTTCCTAAGTGATCGGAGTCTTTTGTAGTTGTTGTTTCATTCTGAACAACCCTCCAAATGTTTCAGTCCAGCCCATGCTGAGCATTTCCAGCATTAGGCTGCTCTGGGCTTCCTTTTGGATGTTTCCAGCTTAGACCCTCACAGTATTGATTGGAGGCTGCAGCCTCACACACAACTCCAGATAAGGCCTGACAAGCAGTCAGGGTGGTTTCAGAGGGTTGTCAGGTGGATTGTGCTGTGCTAAGTGAAGTGTGCACAAAAAGGGAAACACAAATAAATAAATAACACCACGTTAGGTGCCAATTCCTCAACCTTAGGTAACGTGGCAACCTAACAAGACAACAGAGCTAAAGGATGACTAAAAATTATCCTCTTGGGTTGGGAGCCCTCTTGTAGCCATACCTGCCAGGATTTGGACGCAGCCTTGTCTGGGTGGAGAGGCAGATGAATGTGTATGTGGGCTGTTGGCTTCCTCCCTTTCCCCATTTATACTAATAACGGTAATATTACTTCTAATCAGGATGAAGCACCTTAGCCAAATACTGTTGGGTTTTCTTCTTCTTCTTCTTCTTCTTCTTCTTCTTTTTTGCATGCTGCACCTCTGTGCATTAAACTGGAGCAGCTTCCTCTGAGCACTAACCTGCAAACAAAGACAGGAAACCAAGACACTGGCTCAGGGTTTCTTGTACATGGCTCCGGCCTATGTCTCTTTGCACTCTGTGCAAAAGTTGAGTCTATGAGGCTCCTGAAGAAGCAGGAGGACATTAATCAATGAGGGTGAGAAAAATGGAACTTTGATGAACCACTTCCTTGCCTAGTTTTATCTCCAAATAGCTATACAGATATAAGTTCAAATAAGAACATAACATAAGTGCATGGTGCTGATAAAATTAATTTGTGCAATTATCAAAAATAGTCACCCAAGCAATTATTTTAATATGCATGCAATATCTGCCAAAGAACCAGATAGATATGTGTCCTCATCTAATATGTTAAAAATGAGTTTGCTATCCAAATAATATGACTCATTTTTCTCTTTTTTGGATGCTCGTCAGACACAATAAATATTAATTTGGTTAGAGAACTCTAAGCTTTCTAAATTCCATTTCTAGTCGCATACCCTTCCCCAAATAACACATTATTAGCCTTAAAATGAAAACCTTTCTCTGAACTCTGCCTGGCAGTTAAAAATAACATTCCACTCCTTAAAGCTTTCAATCCCACCTTGTTTCTAATCAGCCTTCCAGAGTGACTATACAAGGCTACACAGACCCGACTGATTTATGAATATAATTTTTGTTTTAATTGAAACAGCAACATTTAGGTTCCACCTTAACAGTGCACCTTAAAAGATTATCTCGGTTATTTCACAGGCACCGAGCCGGCACTAATAGTCCAAGGCAGATATTGAAAAGCAGCACAGGGCCAGGCAGATCTATTAGAAATTCCCATCCACGCGCCTCATACATATTGATTTCTGACACCAAGCAGCAGTGAAAGCCCCCGTGGGAATAATATATTTAGCAGGGTTCGCTGCGAGGAGGTCACAGGGTGCATACAGATTAGCTTCAGAGGGCCAAGGCACTGGTGTCGGAGCCAAATGCTAGATTTTATATCATTTTAATCTGAACTTTTATAATCCTTTTAGTTCTTCTTTCTCTGGATGGGAGAGAGAAGGCTCCTTCACATGTATCAGGCATCCTTCTCTTTATCCCTCCTATAAATGTGCAAATGCCGTTGGAAGGGGAGGAATGTTGCAGTAGCCCAAGCAACAGAGCCCCAACCAGATTCGCTTTTATAAACGGTGGTCAATTCAGATGAAGACATCTTTATTTATTCCACTGGGGGGGGGGGGATCACGAATCTGCATCTCCAGTTTTAAGATATAAGCATAAAACATCATCTTATTAAAAAGAACCGTTCCTCCCTCCTCTGCTTCCTGACACTGGAGCTTAATTGAGCAGAAGTTACATTTATACTGTTACATCTATGAAAACAAAAATCTAAACATTTTTTTAATTACCTTTCTGATGAGTAGGGAATGCCTGCTTATTATGCAAAGGAGTGTTGTGACCATCTCAGTTAAAGGTGTCAGCTGTGAGTCAAACAGGCATTTTGGGGACTGGAGAGATGCCAGCCGAGCCAAAGGAGAGGTTAGAGTGGACACACTGTGACAGAAGGGTGAAATACACTCCGACAACAAAGGGAAATAGGAGGTTTCACTCACCAGACACAAAGGCGTATTGTCTTCCTGTAGACGGCATTTAAATTTTAGGTGTTCTATAAAAAGTTCCCATGATTATTAATAATCAGGAAAAATAACGTCTGTGAGGTATTTCTGAATCCTACTTATTTTCTGTGGTATCCCAAGCAAACAGAAATTATTTTTAAAAGAGAGAAAAAACACAACAGTATAGAGATAAGCAGTCAAGATCTTTAAGAAAATATTCTATTAATTATGGTAAGGAAAAGGTGAACTTAGGTATTGTTCTTAGCAGTAAGGTTTTGTTTTACAAATAAGAATTAATTAAAGTATTAAATAAAGACCTACAGCTTTGTCTGCCAGATTAACTAAAATATATGAGGCATTCAGATTTTTTTTCTATTTTAAGTTTTATTTTCTAATCAAGCTGAGTGTAAACCAATAACAGGGAAATAATATTTAAAGCACAATTTTGAAAACTTAAACTGTATGAAGCAAATGGCTCTTATCAGGAATGGTTGATTACTATTAGAGAGAGAGAGAGAGAGAATAAGAGAGAAAATTATTTGCTGAGGCCACCAAAAGCATTTTACTTGCTATTTGGCTTCTTTGTGGGAGTCCAAATATAAGTTAAAACAAACAACGCTCCTTCTTAGCAGCTAGACAAACCGTAAGGTTAAGAACTATCTGGATACCGAGTCATCGCAGGACCTCTCCCTCGCCCACATCACTCTGGTTTGAAGAGTCTGGACCAACACATTCAAGTTACTGGAGGCTGACACAGAAAAGTCAGAGCGAAGTGGATTCGAAAGAATGATTTGACAATAAGGGAGCGAGTTGGCTGGGACTCTGTGAAAGCCTAGAAGACAGAAGTTGGATAGACGACAGAAAAGTGGGTGAAGGGAGACAGTGGTCGATGTAAGACATGGGGACCCATTATAAATTTATAAATTATCAAGGGTTCATGAGGGAGGGAGGTTGGGGTGGGGAAATGAGGAGTTGACCTCAAGGGTTCAAGTGGAAAGAAAATGCCTTGAAAGTGAGATGGCAGCATATGTACAAATGTGCTTGACACAATGGAGGGATGTACGGATTGTGACAAGGGCTGGAAGGACCCCCCAATGAAATGATTTTAAAAGTAAATAAATAAGTTTTAAAAACCTACAAAAAGATCTGTAAGAGCCCCCCAATAAAATGTTTAATTAAAAATAATAATGAATTAAAAATATTTTAAAGGTGTATAAGTAGTTACACCCACAAATCTGCTTTAATTTATAATGTAATGTAGCAAAATAGAATGTTTGGTTTAGCTACTCATGCTCACAGTCACGGCTGATACAGCATCCTGTTGAAACAAAGACTTGTGTAAAATTCGATCAACAAAGATATCAGGTATTTAAGTGTTTCATCAAGGGCCTCCTTCTCTTACCTAGTTTTCCCAGCAAGACATAGTCAAGTCTCCTAGTTGGAACCCCTATGCTTGCTGTCCCACGTCTATGCTAATTGGCCACCAGAATGGCTTGTGGTTTTTTGTGGCTGTGATAGGAAGTTTGAACGCACAAGGAATCCCCAGGGAACTGCTTCAAGAAGCATGCAGCCTTGGAAACCCCATCCGGCAGTCCTCCTTGGGCCGGTGCGGCTATTGTCAGTTGGAATCTGTTTGAATCAATTAAATGGCAATGAGTTTGGTTATTCTGTTCCGCCTTTCTGCCTGCTCTTCTGTGAAGTTCGATGCCTCCTGGTTTACGAAAAAGAAGTGAGCCATATTTTCTGCCCAAGACTCTCATGGAAGTGAGTTTGGTGTTTTGGTTGGAAGGGCCCTGAGTAAGCTAGGAATAAGCAAGAACATCACTTAGGACTGGGTACAAACCGATCCAAAAAGCTACCAAACTGTGTGAGGGCCAACTCCCTTAAGTATTCCTGGGCAAAAATCTCTGCTTTACATACGGCGGAGAGACCGCGAATATAAGAATCCGCACATTTCCCAATTGTCAGCACTTCCCTTAATTTCCTGTACGTAGATGTTAGCTGATAAATATTAGTTGATTTGAATAAATTCTGGTATGTAAAAGTTATTTGTGGGGTGTATTATGATAATAATAATAGGCAAACATGTCTGGTCGCTCTGTCTTAAAGATGCCCAGCATTCTGCTTGGCTGCTTCGTTCAGAATTGACCTTTGTCTGTGTCAGGTAGGCAGCTTGAGACTGAGGAAGCTGTGTATTTTTGCCTGGAGGGGAGGGGCATTCTTTGCCTCTCAGAAATAAGCTAATATTAGGACAGGCCAAGGAAAGCACAAGAATGGATGGTTGATCTCTTGGACATGGCTGGAGTTCCACAGCCCAGGCAGCAGGTAAGAACTTACTCCAAGTCCATGCTCCAGATCTCTCTGTCACGAGATCCCAGCTGACACCAGCCATGCTAGCTCTGCTCCAGAGGGAAGTCTCAAGCTTCACCATTACAACTTCTCCCAGTTTCAACTCTGAGCCAATTGTATTCGATGCGTTATCTGTTAAATTTCTAGCAACAAAAATATAACCGCAACAACAGATGAAACACATAAAAGAATAAACCAACCACCTCTCTTTATGCATCCTTCCTCCACCAAATAGGTACCATTTCCTCCTGTTGTAAAGTCAGCCAGATGTGGCATTAGCTTTGACCAAGATGATATTTTATACTCATTGATAAAACCCTACTGGCTGGGGAGGAGCTAAAGATACGTATGAAGCCTGCTGGGTAACCTATTAGTAGTTACCTCTGAGTAGGCTTGAGACGTTCTCCTCTTGCCCATTATTTGTAGTGACTGCTCAGTGACTTGGAAACTGTCCATGGGCTGAGCAACAGTAAAAAATGGATCTTCAAAGAACTTCTCCCAAGAGGGGGAGAATTTAGCATTTTAATTCGCGAATATCCTAAAAGATCTTAGAAACCCTAAAGGAGCAGGCACTAGTTTAAGTTATTTATGGAAAACCTTCACATACGTCTGAAGAAGCCAGAAGGTAAAATTGTTTGGGATGATTTCTGAAAAGGCCATACCACATCCCTACACAGCTAAAAAAAAGTACCCTAATGAAACAGAACTTAACACGATGGAATTATTTCTAAAATTAATGTGGGCTTTCAGGCTTCCTAGCTGGGTTAAATATTTCCTTTATCTCCACTAGAAAAGCTTAAAAGTAATGGGCAATGTGTGTGAGGAAATAAAATGTGAAGGTATTATAAACCAAGAGCATAAACTGTGCGTGTGTGGTCTACAGTTCCAAATTCTGGCAATGTCCAGAGTGTACGAGAGCGATGCAGAGAGACTATACAGATGCCTTTGTAAGCAGGAAACAGGGGAAAAAGTCCCTTTTAGTTGGGGGCAAAAACATGCATTTACTTTCAGTAGGAGTAGACACACTTAAATCCCTGCTGAGTGCAGGGGAGGGGTTGGGCGAGCTGTCTAGAAAGCATTTTCTCTCTCTTTATAAGGCTAGAAATCCTTGGACTGCATTGTGCATTGCAATGCAAGGATTCTGCAGTGTAAGAGCACATCAGGGCATTGAGAAAGGCTTAATGTGTTCTCATTAGAGGAGGGCAGGGAGGGCAGGAGAAGGGAGGGAGGGGGAGAGGCACCTTGGGGGACAGAGCTGAGCTCCACCACTCTGGGAAGCATTACAATTTGGTGCCTTCTCACTTCAACTCCCTCAATCCCCTAGCTTTACACAGCTCTTCCGCAGACAGTTCAGTAAGATGCCTCCCCAGCCTCGTGTAAAGAGAGCTGTGTTGTACATCGCTGCTTACAGTTTAGCAATTTGTTTGCTTGAGCCTTCTAAAATATTTTCTTCCGTCCTGGGCTACTTTAAGAAACCGTTTTGATTTGTTTTTAATGCTTATATCTCATCAGACGAAAACCAGGAAGAGGTGGAGGGAAAGGTGATCTGATCAATGAAAGGAAATCGAGATGCTTTTACAGTTATTTAGTCCCACAGAATTGCCAAGACGAAGGTCCAGTAGAAGAAGGGTACATTGGGATTTTCCAAAGCTGCTTTGATAACTGTCATGTGGCAGACTAATTCACTTTATTTATATGTATGCCTGTTCACTTGTTTTCTGGAAGAAACAACAATGACAAATAAATACTGGGGTGGTCTCCCTCTCTCTTTTTTAAGGTACATTTCATGTGTGACTTGGGGATCTTCATTTAAAAAGGAAAATTTCTGTGGGTGAGTCCTGGTCTCAGGAACAAGTCAAGAAAAAGTTTATTTGGTTATACATGGTTGAAAATAGCTGGTGACCCCTTGCATTCATTTATCAGCGTGCCTCTGAGGCAGGCCTACTGGGATCCTTTGCTGCTATTCAAATACAATGAATCCGCTCACTCAGAACATTTCCCAACCAGTTTCATAACCAAAGAGCCGTGAAAAGACCACCACAACCCATTCCCTCCTTTGGTCTCCAAATATGGATTTATTCCAAAGAGTCCTCCTTGAACACAATGATAGAAATATAGATCAACTGTACCTGTTACTGCTCTTCGCAATTCTAGGGAAACTTGACTCTTTGCTGCCCAAACTGGATGTTTTGCTTTGCCAGCTTTCCTAACTATCATGTCATAAGAATTACCCTTATTAAAAAAAAAGAATTCCACTTTATGCTGCTGCTTATAGTGAAAGTGAGCAGTTCCTAAAGTTAGATTTCAATGAAAAAAGATTTGGCAAAAACTATCCGCCAACAAATACATAGTTCATGTCTAGTCCCCTGAGGTTTTCTTTTTCATTAGCAAGCCCTGTAAGTTTACATTTGGGGAAGAAACAAACTTAAAACTGTTTCTGGGGGGCAGGGGTGAAAAGGATGTGAGCAATTGAGTCCAAAGGGAACGAGTAAAGAAAAATTGTAAGACAAGATTCTAACCCTATTATAATTGAACAACTGACTAATGGTATTGGGAAAGAATACAAATATTTAGTAACCCTAATTAGAAATGACGTCTCTGCTCACGCTGGCAGCACATAGACAGCACAAACGCAGTTGAACCAACACAGGGGTGCTTGCCTTGCTCCTGAGCCGGGATGAGCACCGATTCTTGAAGCATTCCATGATGGGGAGAACTAATTTGATTTAGAAATTTTACTTCAACCACAATAGATTGTTTTAAAAAAGAAAAGAATGTTTGTTCAAGTCTACTGGCTATTAGCCATAGAATTAGAATTTCAGGGTTTGTGAAGAGTTTCCATTTTGTGTATATTTTCATTCAAATAATTAGTGTCACGATATTGTTGTTGTTAGATGCCCTTGAGTTGGTTCTGACCCATAGCAACCCCGAATATAGCGGAAATGATAAATGTCCTGGTCCTGACCATTTCCCAAATGGTTTTGTCTGAGGCTACCTCTGTAGCCACTATGTCAGTCCATCTTGTCAAGGCTCTCTCTCTCTGTATCTTGCTGTCTCTCTACTTTGTCCAATATATTGTCCTTTTCAGGGCTTTGACACCATCTCCAAAGGATGTGAGATGAAGTCTTGCTGTCCTTACCTCCAAGGAGCTCACTGGCCATAATTCTTCCAAGACAGGTTTGTTTGTTGCTTTGGCAGCCCATGGGACTTTCAATATTCTTCACATAATTCAAATACATGGCTTCTTCTGCGGTCTTCCTTTTACAGTGTCCTGCTTTCCCGTGCATATGAGGCGATGGAGCATGCCATGGCTGAGGTCAGGTGCATTCAAGACTTAAGTGACATCCTTGCTCTTCAATGCTTTACAAGGTCTTGTGCAGCAGAGTTATCCAATAGCTTGGTATGTCACAATATTTAGTATGTTGCTTTACTCAGGTGGGGCAACTAACATTTTAAACAAGCTTTGTATCCAATTCACATTGGTGCAGTGACACCAAAATAATACCACACATTGTTATTGAACAACCAATAAATATGGACTACAAAACACTAGTGTCATAGTCTATATTCCTTTTGAAATTTTAGAGTTGATTCTTCTGCCAGAATAAACTGTTGGATAATTTTTACAAATTTATTTTTAACAAACAACGACAAACCATTCATCTTTTCTTTCATTCCAAAAATAATCTAAATTTTAGGAATCTGGTTAAATCTATTTCTCAGATTCTTTTATACCTACATTTTCAGAAAAGATGTTGTGATAATGTGATAATGTAATATAATAAGTTTTGCTTAGTTATCCTAACCAAAGAAGAAATTTCAAGACCAAAAAAATGCCTTAGATAAATAATTGAGTGATCAAGGTACCATATTAATCATTATTTAAAATTTTCTAAAGTTTTCTACAACTGGATGCTATTGAAAAGCTTGCTTGCTTTGTGCTCAGTATGGTTCTTGCATCTGGTTCATAGACCCTTAGTTCTTTGGACTTGAGCCAACACTCTAGCACATTGCCTGCTGAGCCTGGGAATCATCAGTGGCCTCCCATCTGTGCAGCTGACCTTGGATTCATTTGCCTCTACAACCACCAGTCTCTGGTCTTCCTTCCCGTCTTAGGTTTATCAGCCCCCACAACTATACTAGTCAGTAGAAGTCTCCAACTTAACATCTAAGCCATAGACTTGGGATTTTCTTAGACTTGAAACTTGCCTGATTCTACAGTTATGTGAACCATTTTCTTGATATATATTTCTCTACATATACATATAAGAATCTTGAGATTGGACAGGGTAGATTATTTTGTTTACCATGATAACGATTGTGGATTTTATTTTAAGGATGATGGGGAACCTGTGAGGGATTTTATACTGGTGAATGTATAATCTATATTATTTTTTGAAATTAAACTTTGCCCATTGCTATGTGAAAAATATATTTTCAAGAGAAAATGAAAGCTTAACTTATATATGAGTAAGCATATTGATGGACATATACCTACAAGCCATATAAAATACAATGTTCAAATAAATAAATAAATTTGTTAAGTTATATTTATTACATTATTTTGAATACACTTAGATTGATCATATTCATGATGTCAAGTTTTTCTACTGAGGTAGGATGTTATGCTTTGTTATGAAATGATATATTACAACTAGAAAATGTAGTTGCTGGAGTTCTGCAAAACAATATAACATAATATGAATATTATAGTACTTTTGGAACCAAACAAAATGAGCAAGGATCTTGATTCTATCTCCTTTTAATCATGTAATATTGAATACTTTTATTCACTTCTTTGAACTTTAGTTCTTGATTTATAGCATGAAGATAATTATACACTCTACAGAACCTCATTGGGTTGTTATGAAGCTTAAGTAAATTAATATTTGCAAAGAATTCCTGGGATGTTGCAAGTACTATAAACATGTTTGCTAACTATTATTAGTTAAATCCGTTATCCATCTTTCACCAGCAAATTGGAGAAAACCCTTTGAGCGACCAGTCTGAGAGGTGTCTGTTCTGGTCCATATGGATTCCTCCTTTTCTTGAATGTTTAATTTTATAGGGCCTCTTCTGAATGCTCATGTTGATTTGTATGGGAATGTTATTATTATTTTTAGAACCATTATATGAAGGGATTAAAAAAGTATTGCTACAAAATCATAGAAACTGTTAAAAAACAAAAATGTCAAAATGTGGAGCTACTGTTCTCAGCATAGTCCATAGTCTACATCTAACTTTATGGACATCTGATGGTGATATTTCCACCTCTTTGACCCATCTCCAAGTAATCCTGTGCTCTTTAATTAAGACCACATCAAAATGGAACCTTTGGCATCCTCCAAGGGCTCAAATTATGTTCCTTTTAAATGTTTTCTTTAAGCTATTAAGATAAAAACACTCTGAAGGGGCAAGATCAGGTTAGATGGGGTAAGTTTTCCCAAAATAATTCTCTTAAATTGCCCTTCCTACCATTGAAGAAAGAGCAAGTGCTTTGTTGTGATGGGGGTAAGAATCCCCCAATCTGCACAATTTTCCTTTTATTTTTTGGATCAATGTCTTTTTCAATTTTCCTAAAATTATTGGCAAGAATGCCCATGATACTGTACCCTAAAAGGAAATTCTCTCAAAAACCCTAATGAAATTTTAAAAATTAGTTGTTATAACCTTCCTTACTGACCTCTCTGCTATGAACCCTAAGTGGCCGTCAGATCCCCTTGGAGAGCTGAAGATCCTCTAAGGACATTAAGAGAAGTGTCTTCCTGAGAGAACTTGTGTGCAGCCATCCCTGGGTGGCATTTTGTTTGGAATAAACCGGAGCATGGATGGACTGGCACGGTAGTGGCAATACTTATTGGTTTGCCATCCTATGCTCATTCAAAGTTCTCATCGAATACCCAGGTTGACACAAGATATAACTGCAACGACTCCGTTACCCTCAACCTGTGCTCCAGAGGCTGCCGGCCAGCTTTTCCGTTCCCCTAGAAATGGCTGTTGAATGGCCTGGACATTCTGTCCTGCCCTGGTGCAGACAGACACTTCGCTTCTCGGTTCTGCTGCCTCTGTGTTCCCTCTGGCAATAGGGGAGAACTTAGTTCACTGCTGGTGGGAAGAATACTTCTTTAAGTAGGTGAGCCTAGCTAAAATAAATTTGCCTTTTGGCAGGTACTATTTAAAGCCTATCACCATCTAGGAATGATTCCGAACTTTTTCATTAAATGATAATATTTATAATGTGCAGTGGAAAAAATGGGCCTAGAAGGTGACTCAGGCTGGGGCGTTGGCCAATCCACATTCCTTGTATCGTTTTCGAAGCTGAGAACACATGCAACCCATCCACAGAATACTCTTGTAGTTAAGTTCTGACCCACAGAATACACTCTAAATCCCAGGGAATCTCATCCTTGTCTAAAAGTTGACTGTACATTCACAGGTTCTTCATTTTTTCTTTCCAAGGCTACTTCCTTTTCTTCAGGGCTGGCCGTTATCATTATTTATACCCTTCTTCATGTGCCACCTTTCTCCAGAAAATGTTAGGAAGGTTTCCCTTGTATTCCAGCATGACTGAGCTGACTTGATCAAGTTGTTGTTATTAGGTGCTGCTGAGTTGGCTTGCTTTCCATGTTGTCCCAGGCGCATCTCAGCCTCCTGATCTGCCCCCTTGTTCTGCAAACAGTTATCTCCCTTACCTCACTCAAGTGTTTGTTAAAATACCTCCTCTTCCGAGAGGTTGCGATAGAAGACTTTAGTTCATTTTGAAAACTTTTCCCGACCCAGATGTTCTTATTCCCCTCCTTGTTTACTTTCTGAGTTATTCTATAAAGCATAATATTCTATTCTACTGTATTATCTGTTTCTGCTAACTCATATGACTTTATTGCCTGTCTGGGAATAGATTTGTGATCTCCATGTAAACATTTTTTAAAATTTGTTTTATTCAGTACTATGTCTAGACTGCCTATGTGCATCTGGGACAAATAAGTGCTTAGTATATATGTGTTGAAGAAATGTATGAATTAATACATGTAATAGAAAAGAAAACCTCAGAAAATGATCATGCTTTACTTAGAACACAGCATAGTTTCAGAAGAAATGAGCTCAGTGGATTTATTTTGAAAGAATGCTTTTTGGAGAGTTTTGCATGAGCTCTTTCAATATGATACTTAAATAACTAATATGCTAAAACAATTAATGTGCTTACAGGAAGTGGAGGTTTATTTGCTCCCAGTCCTTCTTATGTTTGTGATTGCTTGAATCAGGTTATGTCAGAAGGATGGGTATGTGATTAATAACACTTAAGAGTGTTTGGGTTTTTCAGGGCAAACCAAAATGTAGGGCTCTGGCTCCCTGATCTGCTCTGCCATCTTCTTGTTCTTGGATCTAGGAAGAATAGGAGCTGGCACACGTGCCTCCCTGCTGCTGCCATGTTAAGCATGCTCACTTCACCAGCTCCTGCAGATGAAAGTGTAATTGCGTGGAAGGTGAATTGATTGCAATTAACCTCAGGACTTACCCTCAGGCTGGGGCATTCTACTTCCTCTTCTAGGAATGGGCCACCAGGGCCTTAATACATAGCTGACGAATACATATATCACACAGGGAAACACATATATTATGGGATAAAGTTCATAAATCATGTAGAAAAGCATGCATTATACTGAGATGATCAAATTATAAATGAAGCACATAAATCATAAGATTACACTGTTGAATTGTATCAAGAAACATAAATTATATATTGAATTCTCAGGGTCACTGGAGGGTTCACTGAATAATGAAATGAGCTTCTATAACTTAAGGAAAAGTCTAGTGTCTCAGTGGAAAAGCCCCACGTGCATCATGTGGCACATTCCACTTTAATCCAATTTTTATCTTCTCTGTCTTGTCAACTTATGGCATCAAGTCTTCACTGGAGAGGAGTGTGGGCAAACAAATAACACATGATACACTGAATGAAGATGTACTATCAATACACTAAAAAAGAGAGGCACTCAAATATAGTATAAATCTGTAGCCAAGTTTTTGAAGCCAAAGGTGAAAGAGTGGGCAGTCCTAAGATGGCTAAAAACATCAGGACAGTGTCTCATTTTTAAGTAAGAATGTCTGAATCTTGAAAAGAGAAGTCTAATGAGAGACGAGATGAAATCAAGATGGGTTTACTAGAAATGTGCCTTAACAATTACAAGTTGGATTCATATGTTGTATTAGATAATAAAGAAAAACATGTACTTTATCTTACGCATACAAAAGAATTTCACAGTTCATTTATTGGTGATTGTTTTTCAAATCTGACCTTGAATTTTTACCTCTTTTCTTCTTTGTACCTTTGCTCAGTCCATTTATTAATAATTCTTTAACATAGTTCCTCTCTTGAGAAAGACATCCCAAGCAGATAGAAGTCATTCTGTATGGCTTCAAGTGAAACCTAAGCTTAGTGAGGCTTTCAACACACAAGATAGAAGAATGGTGCAAATTAGATTGCATCTCAGGAAGTTTCCCAGTGCAACGTTCTCCATATGAATTATGTTCACACTAAAGCAAGAGCCTCGAATTCACATCCCTCCCCAGCTCTGTTGAGTAAGGGTTATGGTCAAAGCGTGGTGTACTAAGGGATTCCTTCATCATAAACAAAGTGTTTGACCAGCTCTGTTTCTTGGGGCAACAGAGAGCCAGAGCAAACTGAATTTATATAGCGACAATTGATAGCTTATTGCTGACCCTGCAGGGCCAGGGGCACTGACTCACATCCTATCTCTGGCTTTTCTTGGCATTTGTTACCGCAGATAAAGGTAGGTTGTGTCAAGATGTGCAGCTAGTCCTAGAATACAATTGTGTCAAAATGCAAGTGCTAAATTTTACTTGAAGGGAAGCAATAAATTGGTAGACACACACTCAAACACCTCCTGCCTCCCCAAAATATCATATTTCAATTTCTCACAGCTAGTTCTGCTGGGTGCTGGTGAACACACTGGTAAATATGTTCAAAGTTGTATGCTATTAATTGCGTATAAGTAATTGCCGAAGAAACCGAAGAGCTAAAGAGATATAGACCCCCTTTTTCGTTCAACACACGAGATGGAGAAAATAATAATATTAATAGAAACAAGAATTAATCCCTAAAGAGGTTTAGTTCGCTACTGATCATTTCAGTTTTGGTCTCTGAATGCGAACCGCTTCAGCCCCCAAACATCTATAAATGGTTAAATCTACGGGATATAAGTATAATCATTTTACTCTGTGATCTATGTGTTTCATTAGTTGAGGTACACGTTTTGCTATAATAAATGTACTTCAGTAAATGATCTATGCATTTCTTTCTGAAATGTATGCGTTTCACTAGAAAAGGTATGTGTTCATCAACTATGAATAATGTTCCTAACGGCACCACATTATATTACTTGGCTGGTATCAGCAAAGCATTAGACATCCATTCCCTCATGACCATGAGCACTTCATCTGTGAGAAGACACACATCAGACCCTGTCAGTCTCAGGTGTCGATGCACACAGGCATGCACTCTATGGTCCTGGGAAACATAAAAGGGAGGGGAGGCGAAGTTCTTTTATCAGTAGACATGTTTGTTAACTGGGCAGGAAACAAGGGTTGTTCTCGTCCTACCCCTCTATAACTCACAGCAGGAAAAATACCCCAGCAAAATGCAGGTGGGGTTTTTAATTGTTTCTCATAGGCAAACTCCCTCCCATGTCAAACTCCCTTATTAACTTCATTTAAAGGTGTCTTGTGATAAAGAATAAAATCATGTAATTCCCAGATAAGCATTAAAAAACAGTTTTTTAATTAAAAATCTATGTGACATAAATATTAAGATGTCACTAATTTTCTATTTTCAGGCAACTGATATCCAACACGTTGGAGTGAAATTATCCTTGCAGAATGAAATTAATAAACTATATAAAATAAATATATTATCCCTTCTGAAAAAGGTGTTGACTGCTCCTTCTGAGAGGTGCATGTTAGTTTATAATGTCGGGGGGAAAGTCCATTTTTCTTAGCTATATCAAGACAAACAGAGATCGAGGAAAATGGCCGACACGGGCACCCGCATACTCTGAGAGCTCCTCCGAACAAAGCGGGTTTGGTGACCAGGTAGCTGAATGGTAGGAGTCTGGGGAGTGAAATATCCCCCTGGGACAGCACCCCAGTCCCACCCACGCATTTGTCCTGATCAGGGGTCTCAGTAAAACAGGACCGAACTCGTGGCACATCTCCGGTCACTAGGCTGCGGTCATCGCACCAGCGACTAGCCTAAGCTCCATCCCCAAACCGGACCCTATCCCAGAGTTGCGTGCCTGCCCTGCCTAGACAGGCGCAGCAGGTCACACGCTCCCCTACACCAGCGGCCCACTCGTGGATCCCCACTGGGAGAGAAGCTTTCCTCTCCCGCGGTTCCCTTCTCCCCTCGCGGCAGCGACCTGCCCTTGGGTCCACGTCCCTCCCTCCATTCATCCAAGCTCCGGGGAACAGACCTGCGCCCCACGGGGGACCATCCACCCACACCGCTGCTGCGGACCTCTCCACCTGCCATCCGTGGGCCCGGTCGCCCACCCCCGGCAGCCTAGCGCCAGCTGCACTCCCAGCTGGGACCCTGCGCTGAGCACTTCCCACCAGCAGGAGCCATAGCCCAACCCATGCCTGCCCCCCTCCCCCCGCCACCCTGCGTTTCCGCGGAGCGCCGAGGCCCGTGCTGCTGAGTCTGCCCTCCGAGGGCCCCTCCTGGCGCCAGGCACAAGAATGGGTGCCCTCCTGGGTGCTGCAGGGACTCCGGGGACCGCGGCTCTGAGCTCTGAGCCTGGGCGGAGGACGGGCGCCATTGCCCCCTGCCATTTCGCGCCAAAACGGCTCAGCTGAGGAGCCTGCCCAGGCCCGCTCACAGCCCCGGCAGATTATGCAATAAACATTCCGCCTGTTGGGGAGCCTGGGACTCGGCTTTACAGTCCCTGCGGAGCTGTGGGTGCACTCCAGCCGGCTCTCATCACCTAGGGGCCCTGTGGGGTCCCCAGTGCCAGCCCCTAAGCCTGCCGCAGCCCTCCCCAGCCACCACAGGAGGCGGGCATGGTGGCCTGTGCCTCCTCACAGTACCCTCAGCTGTCCTAGCACTTCCCAACTAGAGCACGAGGACCGCCAGTGGGGAGCGGGTCCCACCTGTGTAGCCTCTGACCACAGGCTCAAATCTACAGGCCTTCAGGGACCTGGGAGGGCTTGCTGAGCTGAAGAGCATTACCACCACCACCACATAGCCCCGCGCCAGAATCCAGATCAGCACCACGTCTTGGGACAGCGTGAACTCACCCACCTCTGCGCTCTATAAGGCATCACCAGCACTTAGGGGGAAAAGGGGGAAATTTTTAGATATACACATCTACATATCCTCCATCTAGCATTGTTTTTTTTTAATCTTTCAATTCTTTTACTTTCTGTGCTGTATTCTCTCTCTCCTTCCCTCCTACTTTTTCATTATTGCCAGTACCTCTCTTCTGCCCCTTTTCTATAGATTCTCCTTCTCTCTCTTTTTTGCTTCTCCTTCCACCTCTATTATTATCACAGCTAGTCCCTCCTCTTTTATAGATTCTCCCTCTCCCTCTCCAATTCTTTCTTCCTCTGCCCAATATTCTGTTAAAAACTATTTTTAAATTATTAACCTTTTAAATCCTTTTTTATTACTAAGCCCCACCCCCCAAAAAAGGGGGCTGCTAAGGGTACCCTGTCAAACCAGGTCAAAGCAGCCTGAGGGCACTCAATGAGGCTCCAGCCCCCACTCCAGCTGCTGAAACATCTCACCACTACGGGTCACCAAGCCGTCGGGAAACTTGGCCCACACAACAGTCTGACCCACCCTTAGAGTAGCTCATAGGAAATCGCCTGAAAGAATCCTTAACAATAACATAGATAAGGTTACCCCTGTCTCCCAGAAGCATGGGGCCTATGAAAGGATCAAGGAAGAATCAACAGATCACATCACTCCCGACAAAAAAAAAAATCAGAGAAACGAGGCACTTTAATAGACCTAACGTCACTCATAGAAGAAACAGATATGTCAGCCACAAAAAGAAATCTTCAGAACTCTGCTTGCAGTAATACAGGAGCTAAGAGAAGCAACTCAGAATAAGGATACAATGATAGAGGGGATGAAATGCACAATAGAGGGGATGAAGTTCACAACAGAGGGGATGAATTCTACCCACCAAAGGGAACTGCAGAAACTAACAGATGAGGTAGCAGAAGCCACACAAAAGGTCATAGAAGCTACGGTTAGGCTTGAGGAGGCTGAGAACCGTATCAGTGAACTCGAGGACACTCAAACAGAACGAAGCAGGTGAGAAAAACAATCAGATAGGAAAATTAAAGAAACAGAAGACAGCCTGAGATCAATGACAGATGCTATGAAAAGGAATAATATTCGAATAATCGGTGTACCGGAACACAACACACAAGTCGACAGCCAAGATAGCAAAGGAATTTCTGGAAGAAAATTTTCCCAACCTAACAAGGGAGAAACAGACACTCATACAGGAAGCAGAAAGGATGCCAGTTAAGCTAAATCCCAAGAAGAGTATGCGAAGACATATAATAGTAAAAATATCCAACTTAGAGGATAAAGTGAAAAGTTTACGAACACCAAGAGAAAGGAAGACAGTCATATACAAAGGAGCGCAGGCAAGAATATGCTCAGGCTTATCAGCAGCAATCATGAAGAGGAGGAGAGAATGGAGCAACATCTTCCAAAAACTGAAATATAAAAATGCCTCACCCAGAATCCTGTACCCTGCCAAGTTATCCATTAATATAGAGGGTAAGATAAGGGTCTTCCAGGACAAGGAAGAACTCAAAAAATTTGCTGCAAATCACCCGACCCTGTGGAACATACAGGCTGACTCACTATGGCCAGAGAATCAAGCTCCAAATAGAACCATCAGGAGGCCACCATATAGCCTATCTCCATCTAGAAGCCAACATGCCAGCAACAAGTACCAGGACAACAGGGTCTCATATGGAAAAGGGGACATGATAGAAACGCTCCACTCAAACACAGCACACTGATATGAAGGGAGATAGGTAAAGACCCAAAACAAAAAACAGAGTATGGCAACTATGAAGCCAGAGATAGTAATAATTACTCTGAATACCAATGGGGTCAATTCATACATTAAAAGAAAGAGGCTGGAGGACTGGCTTAGAAAACATAACCTATCAATCTGCTGCCTACAAGAGACACATCGTAAGCGCACAGACAAGCATATGCTAAGAATAAAGGGCTGGCAGGAAGCTTACCAAGCAAATGATAACTCCAAGAAGGCAGGAGTGGCTATCTTAATCTCCGACAAAATGGACCTCAATATCCAAAACATAAAGAGACAAAGAGGACACTACATATTGCTCAAAGGTTCAGTAAACCAGGAAGCACTTAGCATATTGAATATTTACACACCTAATAATGGTGCGGCTAATTTCGTCAAACTATTAAAAAATGACAGAAGAAATCACGGAATCAACAATAATAGTGGGGGACTTTAACATTCCACTATCAGAGAAAGACAGGGAAAGAAGCTCAGCAAAGAGGCCAGAGAGCTAAACAATGTACTTAGGCAACAGGGCCTGATAGACATCTATAGAGCTTTTCTTCCAAAAACAAAGGGTTTCACATTCTTCTCCAATCCACATGGATCTTTTTCAAGAATAGACCACATGCTGGGACACAAGTCCAGCCTGAGTAAATTCAAACACATAGATATTATCCAGACATCTTTCTCAGATCACCATGCCATAAAGCTGGAGATTAATAAGAGGACATCCAGAAAAGCAAGGGCAACCAATTGGAGAATAAACAACGATCTCCTGTGACATGAATGGGTACAGGCCCAGATCAGAGAGGATATTAGGAAGTTTCTAGGAACTAACGAGAATGAGCATACAACATATCAAAACTTATGGGACACTGCAAAGGCAGTTATCAGAGGTAGCCTGACATCATTAAATGCATATATGAAAAAAGAAGAAAGGCATATGACAGATACATTAACACAAATCCTTCAACAACTAGAACAGAGTCAACAGAACAACCCCTCCAATAGCAAGAGAAAAGAAATAATAAAAATCAGGGCGGAGTTAAACCAGTGGGAAGACAAAAGGACAATGCAAATGATTAATGCAACTAGAAGCTGGTTTTATGAACGAATCAATAAAATTGACAGTACTCTGGCAAAGCTTACCAAGGATAGAAAGGAGCAAACATCAATAGTCAGGATGAGGGATGAATCAGGGGCAATAACAACAGACCCCAGTGAGATAAAAAGGATAATCACAAAGTACTATGAAGGTTTGTATTCTAATGAATTCAGAAACCTGGAAGACATGGATAAATATTTAGAAAAACAATCTCTCCCTAGATTATCTGAGACAGAGATCAAGAACCTCAACAAACCCATAGCAAAGGAAGAAATAGAGAGTGTCATCAAAAGCCTACCAAGGAAAAAGGCACCAGGGCCAGATGGCTACACAGCAGAATTTTACCAAGCGTTCAGGGAAGAGCTGACACCGATCCTCCACAGTTATTCCATAACATAGAAGAGAATGGCACAGGTATAGAGAATTATAGACCAATATCTCTAATGAACATACATGCAAAAATCCTTAACAAAATATTGGCCAATAGAATACAAAGGTATATAAAACATATCATCCACCATAACCGGGTAGGATTCATCCCAGGGATGCAGGGATGGTTTAACATCTGAAAATCCATCAATATCATACACAACATCTAGAAGAAAAAGGAAAAATACCATATGATAATATCCATAGATGCAGAAAAAGCATTTGACAACATCAAGCACCCATTCCTAATCAAGACACTCAGGAAGATAGGATTGGAAAGTAAGTTCCTCAAGCTCATACAAGCTATCTATGAAAGACCAACAGCCAACATCATAGTCAATGGATAAAAGACAAGAACAATCCCACTGAAAAAGGGTACAAGACAAGGTTGCTCCCTGTCCCCACTTCTATTCAATATCGTTTTGGAGGTTCTGGATAACAACATAAGACAGAGGAAGGACATCAAATGGATCCAACTGGGAGAGGAAGAGGTGAAACTATCACTATTTGCAGTTGACATAATCCTATACATTGAAGACCCCAAAAGCTCCACAGCTGGAGTACTTACAGAGATAGAGGAATATGGAAAAGTAGCAGGATACAAGATCAATAAACAGAAGTCGGTAGGTTTTCTATACACATCGGACAGGGTCATGGAAGAGGCGATTAAGAGGGAAGTACCCTTCACAGTAGCTAAAACAAACTGAAATACCAAGGAATATATTTTAAAGAATACTAAAGACCTATATAAGCATAATTATAAAACCCTATTACAGGAAATCAAAAGTGACGTCCACAAATGGATGACCTACCCCTGCTCATAGTTAGGTAGGCTTAACATAGTAAAGATGACAGTTCTTCCTAAAGCACTTTACAAGTTCAATGCAATACCAATTCAAATACCATCAACCTTCTTCAAAGAATTGGAAAAAATGACCACCAACTTCATATGGAGAGGAAAGAAACCCAGAATTAGCAGAGAACTCCTTAAGAAGAAGGACACAATTGGAGGACTCGCCCTACCTGATTTTAATGCCTATTACACAGCTACATGGTCAAAACAGCATGGTACTGGCACAATGATAGACACTCAGACCAGTGGAAAAGAATAGAAAGCCCAGGAGTAGAATCATCAGCATATAGACAACTGATCTTTGACAAGGGTCCCAAAAACATCAAATGGGAAGCGGATGCCCTCTTTAATAAGTGGTGCTGGAAACAATGGCTAGCCACACGTAGAAAGATGAAACAAGACATTTACCTCACCCCATGCACAAGAATACACTCAAGGTGGATCACAAACCTAGAAGTCAAACCCCAAACCATCAGGACCATTAAGGAGGGAATCGGGACTTATCTCAGAGGACTGGCCCAGGTAGCTCATAGGCTCACTGCAACAGGGAAGGGTACACACACAGGTGAACTGGAAATCGACAAATGGGATCTAATAAGAATAAAGCACCTGTGCACCTCGAAAGACTTCGCCAAGAGGGTGACAAGACAACCCACAGACTGGGAGAAGATTTTTAGTAATGACACGTCAGACAAAGGGCTCATTACTAAAATCTACAACACCATCATGACCTGCAAAAAGAGGAAAACAGTTAACCCCCTAAGGAAGTGGGCAAAAGAAATGAGAAGAACTTTCACTAGAGAGGAGATCAATATGGCCAATAAATATATGAGAAAGTGCTCGAAG
Organism: Tenrec ecaudatus; assembly: GCF_050624435.1. NCBI lineage: Eukaryota > Metazoa > Chordata > Mammalia > Afrosoricida > Tenrecidae > Tenrec > Tenrec ecaudatus. The sequence continues at coordinate 117,118,752 of NC_134532.1, forward strand.
TCCCTTGCCATAAGAGATATGCAAATCAAAACAACCATGAGATACCACCTAACACCCCCGAGGCTAGCCCAGATCAGTAACTCAGAGAGCAACAAGTGTTGGAGGGGCTGTGGTGAAGTAGGAACCCTCTTCCACTGCTGGTGGTCGTGTAGATTTGTACAGACACTGTGGAAAACAATCTGGCGATATCTAAAGAAAATGGAAATTGATCTACCTTATGACCCAGCCATCCCTCTACTGGGCATATACCCGGTGGAAGCAGCAAATAAAACACGACCAGTCATCTGCGCTCCAATGTTTATTGTGGCACAATTCACAATCGCAAATACTTGGAAACAGCCTAAGTTTCCATCGATAGATGAGTGGATTAGTAAACTTTGGCACATACACACAATGGAGTACTATGCAGCACTGAAAAGCACGGATGAGCACATGAAACACGTTATTTCATGGGAAGAGCTGGAAGGAATTATGTTAAGCGAGGTAAGCCAGACCCAAAGGGACAGGTACCACATGAGTCCCCTGAGGTAAGTACAATCAGCATGACAGAAATAGAAGAATAAACATCTATCTCACAATAAACAGGGGGAAGCATAGATAGTTGGAGGGAGGGCAGGCCACACTTAGGGAAGTACATGAGAGCCCAGCATAAAGAAGGAGAAGTGGGGCAGGGAGAGGGAGAACTGGGATGGAGAGAATCCGAGTGGATGGTATTGGGGGGGAACAGGGTACTAACCCACCTGGGGGAGAGTATTGGTTGGGTCCCCACAGAACTGGAACATGCATATGGACCCCACCACGACACACCAAACAATGAGGGCAACGTAAAGTACGGAGGACTACACAAAGAGGCTGGACCATACGCTGGCCCAAACCAGAATTAGCCTGACCCCCACATTCGAAGGGAGTACCACAGAAAATGAAAATAGATAGTCTGGTGTGGGAAAGGAACTGACCCACCACATCACATCCAGAAGGAAGCTGAAACAAAGGAAGGAGAAAGGACGTAGTGGAGTACACCTGGGCCCACCAAGCCCACGGGACGATAGCCTAGCTCAAAGGGCCCATCGTACAGAGAGGACCATACAGCTGGCCACACTGTGAGATGGTGAGATGAGACATCATGCACCAACCCATGGCCCTACACGGGACAGCACTTAAACACAGTGGGGGATGTGTGACTGAGCTGACCCCACCACATTGAGGCAATCAATGGGCGCATGCAATGGAGCAGCGGGGGAAGCAGAGCAAAGCGATCCTGAGGGAGTATAAAGGATGCACTTTGGGTCCAGGATGTGGCACCACACAAGTTTCATCTGGAAAACACTCCTAAAGGTCAACAAACAGACCTTGAACTACTAGCAATTTTTTTTTGCTATCTTTTTGTTTTGTCTTTTACTTTGTAAATTTTGTATGTTAGTTTCCGATTATCAGTGTGTTGGTGTTGCTGCTGTCAAAGCCATGTTTATATGTGCCACGTGTGTACTGTCAAAGTTATCTGCATTTGTATGCACATATTACTATGTCAGCAGGTCCACCTAGACAAGATAGGCTGGGCAAACAATGAGAGAAGAAAATAACGGGACCAATGGTCCTGGAGGGACATGAGAGCATTGGAGATAGAGGAAAGGAGGAGGTGTTGGTGAACACAGGGACAAGGGAACAGCGAGTGGTTCAAAACCAAAGGAGGGAGGGGAGGACTGGTAGGGAGTGACCAAGGGCAAGGTAACTGAGAGGAATTACTGAAACCAGAATGAAGGCTGAACATGGTAGTGGGACGGGAGGAAAGCAAAAGGAAATAGGAAAGGAGTAGGAGGCAAAGTGCATACAGAGAAGCCTAAATACAGACATGTACATAGGTAAATATATTTATGATTATGGGGGAAATAGACTTATGTGCATATATTTATAGGTTCAGTAGTAGGGTAGCAGATGGACATTGTACCTCCTCACGCATACTCCCCCAATACAATAACACCTCGCCCTGCTAAATGGTCGCTGCATGATACCCACCTACCCAACATGATCACTGAAGACAGACATGTGTGTAAGCAAACGTGGTGAAGAAAGCTGATGGTGCCTGGCTATCAAAAAGATATAGCGTCTGGGGTCTTAAAGGCTTGAAGGCAAACAAGCGGCCATCTAGCTCAGAAGCAACAAAGCCCACAGAGAAGAAACACACAGCCTAAGTGAATACAAGGTGTTGAATGGACCATGTAGCAGACACCAAGGAACAAAAACAATCATTGCGTGATCACCTTCCTCACATAAATGCTGAAGACAAAGGTGTGCATAAGTAAGTGTGGTGAAGAAGGCTGATGGTGCCCGGCTACTGAGAGATATAGCGTCTGGGGACTTAAAGGCTTGAAAGCAAACAAGCGGCCATCTAGCCCAGAAGCAACAAAGCCCACACGGAAGCAGCACACCAACATGGGTGATCGTGAAGGGCAGAGGAGACCATGTCTCAAACAAAGGCAGGGGGTGGTGGGAATCACATCAGTGTGAATGAGGGGGAGTGCGTGATGGAGACCCAATGCCCATCTGTAGACAACTGGACATCCCTTGTAGAGGGGTAGTGGGGAGGAGATGAGACATTCAGGGTTCAGTGTAGCAACAATGAAACTCAAAACCTTCCTCTAGTTCCTGAACGCTTCCTCCCCTCCCAATTATCATGACCCCAATTCTACCTTATGGACCTGGTTATACCAGAGGATGTACAGCGGTGCAGTAGGGATCTGGAAACACAGGGAATCTAGGACGGACGAACCCCTCAACACCAGCGGTGGGAGTGGCGACACCAGGATGGAAGGGGGTGTAGAAAGGGAGAACCGATCTTGGAGATCTGTGTGTAGCCTCCTCTCTGGGAGATGGGCAATGGGAAGGTGGGTGAGGGGAGACGCCGGGCAGTGTAAGATATGATAAAATAATTATTTATAAACTATTAAGTGTGCAGGGGGAAGTGGGGAGTGGGGAGGGAGGGAGAGGGAAAAAAAAGGAAACTGAGTTGATTCCAGGAACCCAAGTGGAAGGCGAATTTTTAGAATGACGAGTGCAAGGAATGTGTAAGGGTGTTTTGCTCAACTGATGTATGTATGGATTGTGATAAGAGTTGTATGAGCCCCAATAAAAAGATTTATTAAAAAAGTGAAAAAAAAGACATACAATAATTTATTTCTCATTATGTTAAAATTCAACCACAGAAATTACTCAGTTGAACTTGCAGCCAGTTCTTTGTACCCCCAAGCTTCCTAGAAGCGATAACTAATAAACAAACCTTTTGACTATAAAAATTCCTTTTTAAAAGATAGATGAGTTTTTGTCAAATCTCAATGTTTTAAAATGTGCCTGATTCTTAGACATGACTATTAATTTCAGAATTGTAACCTCTCTACATCTTTATGCATCACAGTATAGAATAAAATTCAATGAATGGGTTATTTGTTAATATTGTCTTGAACAGACGGAATGAATTGTAATCTGTTCCTCATATAAATATGATAATTAGGACAAAATTATTTTCCACAGTTAACAGCAATGATTTGTGTATGAGCTTTTTATTTAAAAGGCATTTTTCAGTAAACACAGAACTCTGTTTTACATATGACATCAAATAATTCATCATACGTCTCTACTTAGTGACCTGATTTGGTTTTGTATTTTACATCTATCATTGAAGATATTTCTTTCATTTATACTGCCTTTTACATTTTTTAACTGAAATGACTGAAAACGTGGTTATTTACTCTAATTTTATTTTTTACTATTGTGTGACTTAGGAATTTCTACAGGTTTCATTAACTACCCAATACTTCATCTGATATTGGAGACATTCTCTGAATAGGAATAATTTATACAAAACATTTCTGGAATAATCAATGAAATGCTTTTGAAGAATTGCTGTCATTTTTCTTGAATACAAAATGTTTTGAAGCTACATTGGCCCCCATGTTTTCAAGAATATAAATATACCCCTGGGGAATAAAAAGGGGAACCTCTAGGTTAGTGTAATCTTTGTGATAAAAGAATTAGTTTAACTTTAGAAATGGTGGCATTCAATCTGTACCTAAAACTGGGTCAACTACCCCAAGTCTTTCAAAAAAATCCACAAGCCATTAACAATATAAATATGTAAAAGAATAGAGAGCAGGCATTGTTTACTTCTTTAATGTGGTTTGCACTAAGTATGGCTTATTTGTATTTTGAATTCTCAGTGTTAAATGATGTTTGCAATAACTTTTCCTGACATTTCAGATATCACCAACAGATTGTTTATGGTGGCCTTTAAGTTGTTGCTTAAAAACAGAATCAGATAATAGGATTAAGTGTGGTTTGGGGAATTCTCCTAAGACTTATTGAGTCTAGATTGCATGTCCTACTTAGCATGACAGGATATCTTTCAATAAAATGATATAATCTTTGGGTAGAAGGACACTGAATGATGGATTTAAGAAGTTCTCATTGAGGTCAAATCAACTGCTTTGCAAATCATTCATAAGCAAGATTTTTGAGACTCTAAATGATTTGATTGATATACATTAACCAATATTATTCTACTTATGTATGACCATTTTATGAGGAATATATTTCGTAAAAAATCCTAAAAACCCATACTTTATTTAACTTGAACTAAAACTATTCCACATTTTTCTTTACATTTTATTTATTCTGTGCAGAACATACACCAATTCAGCAGTTTCTACATGTACAATTGAAATTCACACACACACACACACACACACACATTGTCATTGGCTTGATACCAGCTCATAGCAACTCACCAAAGGGTTTCATAGACTGCACAGATTTCTGTGAGCAAGGCAACCTAATTTTCTCCCGAATGGTGACTGATGGGCTCGAGCTGCTGACCTTGGATGTTACCAGAATTAGGCTCTTACCAAGAGAACAATTTACTTTAAGAAGACACAGAGCATCCCAAGAGAAGTCTATTTAGAAACATAAGATAAGGAAGAAAGCTTTACTCAGCCAGCATATCATAACTCAGTTTTCTTTCCCCCAGCACGCATATTGAACTTTTTAGAAGGTTCTCATTGTGTGAGATTCTAGGAACTTCTGTGGGGTAGCCAGGGGTTCTGGGAAATGTAGTGCCTAGGGTGAGATTTGTCATGGGCTCTGCACATGCTCTGTCCGAATTTCTACCTTCACCTCCTCCCCTGTCTCATTGGAATTAGCCATCCAAGGCCTAACCTCCAGTAGAACCGGGGCTCCTTAAGTGTGCAATTAAGTGACACCATCATTTGCTGAGTTGTGTTACCATTCTCAGCCTCATTTTCGGATTTGTTTCTCTGTCACCATCATCATCTCACTATCATTTAAACTTCCTATCTAAGCTTTTGAGTTGTCACTTTTAACTCAACGACATCGTTCTTAAGAAAGCGTCATGCTCACGGCATAACTCTTTTGCTAGTAACATTTTTATTCTGTTGGAAGAAGACTTCATGGAAAAGTTTTGATGTAAGGTCTAAAGATATCTTAGGTCCATATCTTCAGTTCATCTCTCCTTCAAAACTCCAGAATGTCCAGACTCCAGGAGAATTAAGATTCTGTCTTGCATCCTGCCCACCTTGGGTTGAGGATTGTTTCTGTGGCGTCCATTTCTTCTGGTGAACACTGTCCATTTCTTCTGGTCCTATAGTAAAGGAGGTAGCTGTTTGTAGAGGTTATTAGTCACACATTCTATAATCCCTCCTTCCCTGATGCTTTTCTTCTCTAGACACAGATGAATAGAGGCCGATTGCTTTGTCTGGAACAGTCATTTGCAAGCTTTTAAGACCCCAGGAACTACACAGTGAACCTGGAAGTGGAACAGAATAGAATCCCCAAAGGGGTGTGTTTGTGCATAATCAGACTCAGCAACGCTCTTCCTCCCTCCCTCTTTCTCTCCTTCCTTCCTTCCTTCCTTCCTTCCTTCCTTCCTTCCTTCCTTCCTTCCTTCCTTCCTTCCTTCCTTCCTTCCTTCCTTCTCTTTCTCATTCTTGGAGCTAGCCTGTGTGTCACAAAAGAAATAAAATCAGTTCGATGTTGTATGTTTCCTCCTTTAATAACCACTCAGACCAGTGTTTCCATGTGATGGGTAAGGATTCTGGAGGGATTTCAAGGCTGTGACACTTCTCTCTTTAAAAAAAAGTCGCTTTATTATCATTAATATTCCTCTTAGTTTTGGACTATCATGCACACAAAGAAAACATTCTATATGTAGCCGCACAGCCCATCCCATGGAAACAATGACAGTGTCCTGGTTTGTGATTCTCCTCACCCCTCCCCTCCCTCTTGTATTTGCCTCCTCTTCTTCCTTTTCCTCCTCCTCCTCCTTCTTCTTTCTTCTCCCACCCACCCATCCTTTTTACTTCCCTGGACCATCTCTGACCTCATCCGAATCTTCAGTTTCTTCCATGGGTGTGAAAAACATGTTTTCCTTTATACTAAGAGTAATGGTGTCATGAAACATTCATCTCTAGAGTTGGGAAAAGTTTGCTGTGCACGAGTGCTCCTGTGTGCGTGTCATGAAGTCTTTCACAGTCGTGTCATTGTTTTCTAAGGGGGCATCACATTTCAATGTGTGAATGTACCAGAATTTGTTCACCCATTCCTTCACAGAGAGGGTTTATTTTTACATTGCTTTCATCTGTCTGCTATTATAGAAATTGCTGTGATAAATATGGGTGTTCGTATATCAGTTGTGTTTTGTTCTTTCTTTCTTTATGGTATATACCAAATAGAGAGAGATTGCAAAATAAAAAAGGTCTCTGTCTATCTTCCATTCTGTTGCCCACCATCAGTGTAAGTGCATTCCAATCTCACCACATAAGCTCCAGCATTTATTATTTTTGTTTTTTTTATTTGCTGAATGTCAGTGTAAGGTGGTATCTTGTTGTTTTAATTTGTGTTTCTCTTGTAAATCATGAGTGTGAGTTTTTGTATTTATGTTTATTGGTCACTTAGATGCCTGAGTTATTTGTACTTTCCTTATTAAAATGTTGTAACTTTCTATAGATGTTTGGATATATCATTACCAAATATATTTTCCCAACCCATGGGTATTGTTTTTATGTGTGTTTTTTTTTCTTATTTGAAATGAACTTTTATGTAATGAAAGACTCCAAGGCCACTCCCGTTTGTTATTCCTCCTTTTTCAGCCACTCAGACCAATATTTAGATCTGAGGGGTAAGGAGTCTGGGGATGTGTTTTCCCCCTCCATGAGGCAATTTTTATTTGTGTGTGTGTGTGTGTGTGTGTTAAGCCCTTCATTTTTGTGTGTCCCCCTCCAGCCCTGCTTTATATTTTTTAACTTTCTGATGACATTTTTGGATGTACATAGATGTCATATTATTAGGGGGTCCCTGTCCTCTGTTTTATCTTCTCTATTGTGAGTATATTTTCATTATGTTTGGTAGTGTATTTATGGTCTTGAATATTTCATTGATAACCTTTATGGTTTGGGGGCTTATATGTAGGTCTTACTCAACCTGGAGTTCATTTTTGTATAAGGTGTGAAGTATGTATCCTTCTTTTGCAGGTGGAGATACAATTTTTGCAGCACCATTTATTGAAAAGACTATCTCTTCTCCACTTAATGTGTTTCAGTACCCTGCAAAAATTCTGACATCTGAGGTGCTCAATTGTATTTCTGGGTTCTCTATTTTAATCCATTAGTTTATATATCTGTCGTTGTGCCAGTACCAAGCATTTTTCATTAGCATGGAAAGGTTTTGAAATCAGGGAGAGAAAAGCCTCCTACTTTTTTTTTTAACTGTGCTTTGTTTATCCTGATTTTCTTTCCTTTTCATATAAAGTTGATGATTAGTGTTTCCATTTCTTTGAAGATATGTGCTGGGATTTGGATTGAAATCGCACCAAGTTTATAGAATCCTTTCAATAATATTAGCAATTTCACTATAGTAAATGTTCCTATCCATGATCATGGGACATTCTTCCTTTTATGTAAGTTTCTCTTGTTTTTTTGTAGAAGTGTTTTATAGTTTTCTTTGTATAAGTCTTTTGTTTCTCTGGTTAAATTTATTCCTATTTTATCTTTTGTTTAGTTACTGTAAATAATATTACTGTTTTAATTTCCTCTTCAGAGTCCTTGTCTTTAATATTCAAGCATCCAATTGATTTTTGTATCTTGATTTTACAGTCTGCTATGTTGCCAAAATTTCAGTTAGATCTAGCCTACGTTTTTCCTTTTTGTCATTATAAATATATCTATCTTAGAACTTTCACCATTTCAACTTTTTACAGGTGTACAATTTACTGCTAGTGCTTACAACAAATCTCTGAACAGCCCTACCCTTCATCAATGCATTTTTTCCAGGACTGTTAATTGCCTTTCCTGCCTCCTTTGTGTCACTGGTAACAATGAACTTTTGTGGCTAGGCATTTGTCTTTTCTTATCTTTTTGTATAAGTTAGGTCATACAATATCTGTCCTTTTGTGATTGACTTCTTCCATTCAGTGCAATGTTCTCAAGCTCAATTCATACTATAACATGTGTCAAGGTTTCACTTCCCATCCATGCTGAGTAGCATTCAATTGTATGTATCTACCCAAGAATGGAATTACTGGGTCATATGCTAATTCTATTTTTTTTGTTTTTGAGCAACTGCCACATTGTTTTCCAGAGAAGCTACCCTATTTTGCATTCCCACTATCCTACTTTTTATGAATAGAGAAAATAATCATATGTAGTCATAATTGAAAAATGATTTTTATTTATATTTTTCTACTATCATACTCTTCTATATACAATAATCCCTAGCATATTTATAAATTTAAAGGTTATTTGTACAAATAAGATACATTTTTGCTTTACTATAAATTAATTTTTATTTTCAGTGTATTACTATTACTGAGAACACCTATATAATGATTACTGAATTCCAAATATGTTATGAATTGGTATTTTCTGCATAAAAAGATAGCTCTGGCATTGACAATAATCTGGATCTTTCCAGAACCAGATAGTATGCCTCCTTTCCTGGGGCTTCTACAATAATATGACAGCAATGTTGTACACTTCACAGTTAAAAAAACAGGGACCATCTCCAGTTATTCAGGTGTATAAAAAGACGTTAAACAAGAAATCTATGTACAATTAAAGACTTGTGAATTTTTGCAGATGCTCATATATTTAAACATAGGGCTTAAATCAGGTTATGTTAAGCCGGATACATCTTAAATTGCTAAGGAGTTCACAGAGACACTGTGGTCATAGCTGCAACTGTTATCTCGGGATAAATCAATTTGCAGCAGCTCGGGACAGCTATTTGAGTGTAGAGCGCAGCAGCTTAACTGCAGAAGCATGTGGAAAGTTAAAAGGCCAGAGTCCTGCTGACTACACATAAGGGATTTTTTTTTTAAGGCAGAGCCATAGCACAATATTGCCTAGTTCAGTAAACACCAAGGCCCTGCTGTCAGTCCTTCCTACCTAATAGCTGATTTGAAAGACTTTCTTTTCTACCATGCTTAAGGATGGGGCATATTATAGGAACTTTTCTAGATTAATTTTTGTCTTTTTTGCAAATAATTCTCTTTAGAGGTTCAGTTAGTGCTTCTGGCGATGCAGAAGTAGCACTTTTATGGTCTTTTAATCTGTGAAACAGATCGTCCTTGGTTTCTTAAAAAGGTCAGTATCAAGTAAAGCGATTTCTCCAACTGTAAGCAGAATAGCGATATAATAGACTGGGTGTCTTGCAGAAAATTAAAATAAAGCCAGCTCAGAACCTATCACAATTCCTTTATTTTTCCCATTTGACACAATTTGCTTTTCAAGTTGGAGAACCAGGTTTAAAAAATTTTCAATTGTTTTAGGTCCACAGTCTTGAGAATGGTAGCTCTAAAGAATGAGCAATGGACAGAAAGAAATGTTAAATTCTTTATAGCAAGATGAAATTTCTAAATTAAGTTGAAGATCATTTATGCAAATTCAAATATGTAGCAATTGTGACTCATTTAATTGATCTACATTTCACACTGCAGTCAATCCAATATAACCTTAAATGGCTGATCAAATGTATGAAGTGGCTTATGTTCCATAGCATGATGTGATGTGATCTGATGTGGATCAGTTACTGTTGTTGAAGTCAGAACAATGAATTCTGTCAGGGTGCAGCGAATATTTATTGTAAGTGAATCATTGTCATTGGAAACACAGCACTGTTATGGTTGAGGCTGTTTATTGGAGTAAATTCAACAGACCTCACGCATGTGAAAATTACATATGAAGTATTTAGCACTTTCCAGGCCTCCCCCCATCCCAACGTTAAAGTTGATAATAAAGTGTCGGATAATAAAATGGGATTATGATTTCCCAGAAGAGAGAGGGCTTGTTTACATGAGTTAACCATGCTTTTGAGAAATTGTTGATTTCACTGCTCTCAAGGAGCGAAAAGGAGATGGATTGAAACTCAAGCCACAGCAATGAGCTCCGACAGCAGCACTTGTTAGGGTCGTGCCGCCTCGGGCAGCCCTGGAGTCTGCTGGACATGGGTCGTCACATGTTAGAACTGACTGGACGGCACCTAACGACGACAAAGCTTGATCGTGAGTTTGAATAGACTTGACGGCAGTGGGTGTGATTTTTAATTTGGGAGTTTAATTTTAAAGGCACATCAGTAATAAGGATCGTTGCAGCCACTGTGTCAGTTTATCTAGTTGAAGGGCTTCCTCTTTTCCGCTGACCATCCACTTTAATCCCCATGTCCTTCGTCAGGGACTTGCCTCTCCTGATTACGTGAGATGCAAATCGGCAATAAGGAAGATGGAAGTATTGGGGCGTTTGATTTGTGGTGCTGGGGAAGAAAACTGAAAATTCCATGGACTACCAAAAGGACAAACCAATCGGGGAGGGGGGGGGAGAAGTGAGGCCAGAGTGCCCCTTAGAGGCAAGGTGGCAAGACTTCCTCTGCCATACTTTGGACATATTGTCGGGAGGGACCAATTCCTGTAGGCAGCATGCTTGGTAAAGTGACGCTGAAGTGAAAAAGAGGAAGAGATGGATTGACATCGTGGCTGCCACAGTGCTCAGTCACAGGAACAATTGGAAGGATGGCGGCACAGGCCATGCAGTCTTTCCTTCTGTTGCTCGGGTCACTATCGGTCCGAACCGACTTGCTGACAGTCGAAGTATGTGCGACAAAGTCTTGCCATCCTTGCCTCTAAGAAACCTTCTGGCTGTACTTTTACCAAGACAGATTTATTTTCCATGATACTTTCAATGTTCTTTGTTGGCACCGTAATTCAAATGAATTGATTGGAAATAGTTAAGTATAAACTAGTATTTTTTGTAAATATGAGTATAAACTGATATTTTGACTTTTTTTCTTTTTTGATGTTGAGATGTAATGCATGCTGGAAGCTTTAGGTTTTGATCTTTATCAGTAAACACTTTCAGTCCTCTTCACTTTCAGCAGGTTAAGGTTGTGTCATCTGCACATTGCAGGTTGGTAATAAGCCTTCCTTCAATTTGATGCCATGTACTTCTACATGTAGTCCAGCTTCTGGGATTATCTGATCAGCACACAGTTTGAAAAAGCACAGCAAGAAGATACAACCATGTAACATGTATTTTCTGATTTAAGACCACACAGCACCACCATGTTGTGTTGTTGTGCTTCTATGTACAAGTTCAACATGAGCATAATTGTGTGGAATTATCATTTTTCACAAAGTTTTCCACCTTTTTGTACAATATTATCCACAATCATTCCTATTTTGCAGATAAGGAAATTGAATTATAATGAGATTAACTTTCTTGCACAACTCATAGGTTGTGTTTGGAAGATTGCTAGTTGTCCTCATTATTCACTCTCCCATTCCTTTTTTTCTAAAAATTAAAAACACCGGGCCAAATCAGTTGCTTAAACTCAAGCTAGGAACCACTTTGGGCAGCCTTTCCTGAGGTTGTTAGGAAGAGGTACCGAGAATTCTGTTCTGACTTGTTGGGACCCGGTGTATAACAGAAGGAAACATTGCCAGTCTCCGACTTTCCTGACAATTGGTCTTATGTGTGAACCAATTGTTGCAGCCGCTGTGACAATACATCTTGTGAAGGGCACTCCTCCTCTTCTTCACAGCCCCTCCCTTTACCAAGTACAACGTCCATTTCCAGAGACTTGTCTCTCCTGATAGCGTGTCCAAAGCACATCAGGTGAAGCCTCCCCGACTTTGCTTCTAAGGAGCATTATGGCTATCTGTCTTCTAAGACAGATGAGGTTTTTTTCTTCTTCTTTTCTTTTGGCAGTCCATGGTAGTTTCAATATTCTCCTCCAGCACTATAATGAAAATGCATCAATGCTTCTTTGGCCTTCCTCATTCATTGTCTATCTTTCACATGCATATGAGATGATTGAAAATACCAGAACTTAGTGCAGTTATCAAAGTGTCGTCCTTGCTGCAATAAATGGCAATAGAGGTGGGCACATATTGCTTCCTCTGACTTCCCTTTGGTCACTAGACAAGAGTCAGACATGCTCCACACTCCATTCTGGGTTACCTAGTCTGGAACCAACTGTTCTTCCCATGACACTCTACATCTGCGCTGGGTTTTGCAATTCATTGCAGTGGCCACCCAGAACTCACAGACACCGCTCACAATTAAGCATGCTTATTCTCTCGTCTCATTGTCAGCGAGTCCCCCTTGGCTCATGGCAACCCTACAGGACTGGGTGGAATTTCCCTTGAGTTTGTTCGAGTGCAACTTTGCACAGGAATTGAAGCTTCATCTTTCTCCCTCGGGATGGCTGGTGGTTTCAAATTGCTAACTTCGAGGTTAGCACCAGAGCTCTTTAGGGGATTCATTAGGGAAGTTAATAGATTACCACAAGTCAGGATCAGCAAACAGTAAGAATAATGTCTTCTGGTAGCATGGCAGCCAAATCCCTATCTGGTTCTTAGACTCTAAACCACGTGATCCCTTGGCCTTTGTCTCTATTTGCCAGAAATCCAGCCTGCCTATCACTCTGCCCAAAGTTCTGTAGTCTTAGGCTAGATAAGGAGAAGGTACCTGTGCTAAGCTGGGTGGACTAGAGAAGCAAACTCAGTGACACTCATATAAGTGTAAGATAGAGCTTTATATCAAGAAGTAATTATATATCCAGCAACCATCACAGCCAAGTACAGATCAAGTTCATAAGTTTGACAGTAGTCCATAAATCCCTATTCAGAGTCATGCAACCCCATGCAATGACGCAGAATTCAGGAAGATCACAAGCTGGTGGGTGATAGGTCCTGTGGATCCAATGGCACAGTTCACACCGGGCTCTGGCAGGTCTCAGCATAGCTCATCAACAGGAAGGCACACACAGAGAGAGGGGCCAGCCTTCAGAGAGTCAGGCCAGCCTCCAGAGAGCCATTTATCTCAGTGGCACCTCCAAAGGTGGTCATCAAGCTGTGACCTGATTGACAGGCTAAACTCCGCTCACATCTTCTTAAAGGTGCCCCATTGGCACACAAAACAACTATCACAGTACCCCAGTTTTGGTGCTGCTCCTCTGAGGCTCTGGGCCACTGTCTGCTGCATCTGTCTTAGCAGTCTCTGTCACTTTAGACAGAGATTGTGAATGCTCTCTTGCAAGGTTCTCCAGGTTTCATTCTTTCTATTGCTCTTTCAAAGATGGTTCATCCATTTAGCCAGGGAGCTGGCAGTGAAACCTGAATCAATCACCTGTTGAGATTTACAGACACTTGCATAAAGGAGCCACATTAAAAAAAAATTCATTCCACCACAGGCTATCTTCTGGCTCTATTAGCCATGTTGCCTGCATACGTGAAAATGTTGCTTTGCCCCATTTTCATTTATCTTACCAGAGTTTAGGTTCATGTCTTCTCAAAAGAAAGATTTCCATAGGATACCTAAAGACAATTTTGTTAAGAAACTCCAAGAAAGAAAAACTTTTTCAGCCAACATGACTGTGCTTGGTATTTCTTTTTTTCCCATTCAACAACTTTTTTTTTAATTTTAACAATTTATTAGGGGCTCATACAATTCTTATCTCAGTTCATACATATACATACATCAATTGTATAAAGCATATCTGCACAGTCCCTGCCCTAATCATTTTTTTCTCCTCTTTTCTTTTTTTACATTTTATTAGGGACCCATACAACTCTTATCACCATCCATACATATACATACATCAATTGTATAAAGCACATCCATACATACAAAGCTTTTTAAGTATTCATGTAAAAGATTCTTGGTAAATTTCTTCAGGTGTGGAAACATTTGCAAGGAGTTCTGGGAAATATAGCCCTAAGATATTGCCCAGATCCCACACATGTTCTAATCTCTCTTGCCCTTTCTCATTCCCCCCCCAGGGAGTTTCATACTCCCATCAGGGGCAGAAGTCTCTCTTTCTGTAGCTAAGTTTTCAGGTACATCTTCTATAATTATAAGTTTATAATCACTGTTAATGCTGTTGACAATCACTCCTGAATTGTGATCTGATCAACATCCTTCCTCACCTTCCCTTCCCCAGATTCACCAGGAAAAGAGAAAACTATTCTGTAGGGATTCTCCCTGGTTTCATTTATTTTATCAATAACACACATGAAAGCTTGTAAGCCAGCAACTCCATGTTCTTATCTCCCCGCAGTTTAGATGTCTAAATTGTGCATTCTAAGAGCCTAGTATTTGGGGGAGACATGCAAGTTCTTTGATCTGAGCAATCTTCATACCAGTTGAAACACTGACTGTCTGCATCCATAAGCAAAGGAACCTCCATGGAAGTCCATCAGAATGAAGCAATTTACACCAGTTCACTGGATCAACAGACTCCTCTTCATCTGATCAAGCTCGGGTCATCTCAGTCTGACACTTCCCTAGGTCAATGGGCACCAGTCAGACAATCTGGTTCTTCATGCATCTCCATTAGCTCTAGTGACCTGAGGCGAGGTCATGCCCTCAGGCTCAGTATCCTCACAAATCTTTAAATTTAAGACTGGCCAGGCCTTCCTCTTCTCCCCTTTTTGGTTTTGTGGACAAGGTCAACAGGCAGTATGGAATATGTTCAAATCAGCCTCTCTCTTCATTTCTGCCTTTCTCCCACTTCACTACACAAGTGGATCCAGGTGGTTAAACAGCAAGCATACCAATCTACTACTGCCTTATTTCCTTCAACTTTCAATCCTAGAAGGAGTCTTCTCTGATGATCACAGACTTTTCCAGACTACACGTATCCACAGACATGCTGCTTGCTTGAAAAAAAAAGCTAAACTATTCCGCTCCCGCCCCTCTTGGGAACTCTCCATAATTCCAGGTATCTGTCCAAATACAAATTTAAATGTATTGACCCTCAAGGACAAGAGTGGAGTTTCTTACTTTATTTGTTTTTTTTTAAGAAGCCCCTTCCTTTTGGCAATTTATAGCAAATTGACTTTTAACAAATCTAATTCTGGATTTGCAGGTTGCAGTACAGATTACAGCTCATTGTACAGAAGACCAAAATGTCCATAACTGGATCAATAGGTAACATTATGATAACTGGAGAAAACATCAAAGTTGTCAAGGATTTTGTCTTGCTTGCATCTGTAATCAATGCTCATGGAAGTAGAAGTTATGAGATCAAAAGACAGGATGCCTTAGGTAAAGCTGCGGCACAAGACCTTTTTAGGGTATTTAAAAGCAAAGATGTTATTTGAGGACTTAGATGTGCCTGCCCTTAACCATGGCATTTTCTATTGCCTCATAGCCATTTGAAAGTGTAACATCAAAATTGTGCCCTGGGATGACCAGGTGGCCCTCCTAGAGAACTTGAAAGAGGAAAAATGTATTAGCTAGCAACCCAGATGAACTAACGTTCTAGAAGATCTGGGTCCCAAATGGTGGGCAGGCAGAGCTTTAATACAGAATAGGGGGTGCATTTTGAGTTCAGCCAAGGTCATTAGTACAGCAGGAAAAGGGTCAGGGATGTTTGCATTCCAGGAATGAGAAAGCGCACTGGGAGAAGCAATGCTTTGAGTTTCTTTTCCAATGGTTAAAATTACCTATTAGGATCTTACAAAAGTTGAACAATGAATAAGGAAGACCCCAAAATAATTGATGCATTTAAATTGTGGTACTGTTGAAAACACCCTGGACTGCCCAAAGGACAAAATTGTCATGGGAAAAGTGCAACCAGTGTGCTTCTTAGAGGCAAGGCTGGCGAACCAACCCATGAAACAGAACCTAATCAATGGTACCAAACAACCACATGTTTATAATCAGGGCATCCTGGTGGCTTAGGGGGTAATGCACTGTGCTGCCAATAGCAAGATCAGCAGTTTGAAACCAAGAGCTGATCCCCTAGAGGCTTTCCTCTCCCATACAGAGTTACAGTCTTGGAAACCCAGCAGGGGTACTTATTTCCTGTCCTATAGGGTTGCTATGAGTCAACATTGATTTCATGGCAGAGAGAGAGATTTTAAAAGACTGAAAGTGGGCTTCAAAGCTCTCTCATCATAATTTTTAGTGTTCGTTGGTCCCACGCATTATGTCGATAACAGTTGTTGTTGTTGGGTGCCATTGAGCTGGCTCTTCCCTGGAGCGAAGCTACGTACAGTAGAAACACACATCCACTCCTGCGTCACCCTTACGATCGTTCCTACAGTCGAGCTATCCATCTCCTTGAGGGTCTTTTTTTTCCCACTTCTCTTCTCCTTTGGCAAGCGTGATGTCCTTGTCCAGGGACTGGTCTCTCCTGACAACATGTGCAAAGTATGTAAGAAAATGTCATGCCATTCTTGAGCACTCCGGCCTTACTTCTTCCAAGACAGATTGGTTTGTCCTTTTAGCAGTCCGTGGACTTTCAATATGCTTCTCTAACATCACAATTCAAATGCATCTGTTATTCTATGACCTTCCGTAGTGAATGTCCAACTTTCACATGCATATGATGCAATGAAGCATACCATAGCTTGGGCCCGGTGCACCTTAGTCCTGAGAGAAATATCTTTGCTCTTCAAATCTCTAAAGAGGTCTTATGTAGCAGATTTACCTAATGATCTTTGGACTGTTGCTTCCATGTGTATTGATTGTGGATCCAAGTAAGACAAAAATCTTTGACACCTTCAATTTGTTTCTCCATTTGTTATCTCCATAACGTTATCTATTGGTCCAGTTGTGAGGGTTTTGTTACATTTTAACCAATGTATAGTCCCAGTCGAAGAACAGTTAGTTCTTAGGATTCATGAAGATATCTCTGAAGGTATGGGTGCTATACAAAATTGTGGCAAAGAAACTAGATGGTTTCAGAAAGGATAACATCTGGGCTAAAAGGCTTGTCTTCAAACTAGCAGCGATCTAAGTGAGATATCAACTACTTCCATAGGGAGGGAACTCACTAGCCTGTGTGATCAAAGGGTTATAAATAATAAAATCCAAATATGAGGAAGAGATGGATATCAAAGCTAAACTGTGAACTGCTGTTTTGTTTTGCAGAAGACTATGGGTAGCAGTGGAAACCTAAAATCTATTAGCAGGATTCACAGGTCAGGATCCACACCTGGCCTAAGCTTCTGGTTAATCCCAAAGGATGCTGACTATAGTCTAGGGATGCGAATAGCACTGTTATCAGACAGAGAGCATTGTAAAGTTGATTATGGCAATTGAAGTCGGGTTAAAATGTAATAGCAGATCATTGATATCTCTTTTGACACCATCCTTTTTAAAACCCTCAAATTCAAACCTTTCTTCAACAGACGTTCCCGTTCATATGCATGTGGCCAAAGGCCCTCAGGGTGTATCCAGGGTGATGTCCTGGCCTTTTATCAATGATTTGGTTTAAACAGCCTAGATATTGTTCTTTGACAACTAATGGTAGTTTAACATCCATTTCAGTCATTTCAAGGTAAGAATCATGTGGCAGTTATATCATCTGTTGTCAATTTGAGAGGATCACGAGTGAAGGGGTGACATCTAGCCTGTTGATCATTGTATAGCCAGTGAGACCTGGCCTTCCCCCTGAGCATTCTGGGAATTCCTGTATTTCCTCCTTGGAGGTGGGGGACACTCTCCTTCTGCTCACTCCCTGAGAGACACTCTACTGACAAGACACATGGCACTACGCTGATAGGCCCATGCCCTGGGAACTGGAGGAGCCACATGGAGACCCTTGCCAGCACTGGGATGCTTCTGCGAGACCCCACTGGATCCACAAGACTTTGTAGCCATTGGCCTGTGTTCTTCCTTCATTAGGCATTATTAGGCGTGTTTCATGAGTCTGAAGAGGACTTTATAGATTGATATGGGACATATGGGCTAATATCAGACTTATGGACTTGTTCTGGACTGGGCTGGAATGTTTTCACAATATTCAACTGCTCTTGTATGTAAAGCTCTTTCTTATGCGCATGAGTGTCTATGAATTTGTTTCTGTAGTCTACCCAGACTGACACAAATAGATAAATAGATTTCATTGGTAACTGAACAATCTCCTTTAGTAGTGCTACAAATGCCCTGGTTGAATAGTCACACTAACCATTGAATGGGAATGACAGACTGGGGTTGTTGTCATTGCTCAGTGCCACAGTCAGTTCCAACTCCTCGTGACCCATGTTCAACAGAACAAAACACTACCTGGTGCTATGCCATCCTCGCAGCTTTTCTTACGGTGCAGTTCATTATTGCAGCCACTGTATGAATTTTACTCTAAAGGGCACTCTTGATGTACTTCTTTCAAGAGAGACCTGTTTGTTCTCTGGGCAGTTCACAGAACCTTTAATATTCTTTACCATTATCTTACTTTCATGCATCAGTTTTTTTGTTGGTCTTCCTTATTCAAGTCCATATTTCATTTGCATATGAGATGATTAAAAATAACAGGGTTCTCTGTTCAGGCATTCTTAGTGCTAAATGTAACATCTTTGCTATTCAAAACGTTAAAGAGGTCTTGTGGAAACAGATTTACTTAATGCAATGCATCAAGTCCCTTGTTCTATATATGCGCCTTCGTCTTCATTCATTCAGCACAAGTACCATTAAGAGTCTGGAATTCCAATTATTGTCAAGGCTATCCATAATTTGTTATTATCTACACAGTTGAATCCATTGGAATAATCAATGAAATACAAGTAAACAATTTTCTTGTATTCTCTGCATTCAGTCAAGATGCACTTGACATCAGCAATGATATTCCCTGTTCCATATCCTTATCTGAATCTGACCGGAACCTCTGTCAGTTTCTTACTAATGTACTGCTACCACAGTATTTAGATGATCTTAAGTAAAAATTTACTTGTATGTGATATAAATTATATGATTCTATAATTTTGGGTCACCTTTCTTTGGAATGGGTACAAACATGGATCTTTTCCAGTCAGTTGGTAAAACAGTTGTCTTTCAAATTTCCTGACGTAGATAAGTGAGTGCTTCCAGTGCTTCATCATCTTGTTAAAATATTTTAGTTGGTATTCCATTGTTCCTGGAGCCTTGTTTATAGCTAATATTTTCAGTGCATCATGGACTTCTTCCTTCAGTACTACTGTTTCCTGGTCACATGCTACGTCTTAAAATGGCTGAACGCTGAGTACCGGTAGTTGTTTTTGCTACAGTGTTTTTGTGTATTCTTACTATTTTCTTTTTATACTTCCTGCATCATCTAGTATATTGCTCATGAAATCCTCCCATTTTACAATTTGGGGCTTGAAATTTTTCTTGAATGCTCTCAGTGTAAGATATGCTCTTCTTCCTCTTTTGATTTTCCAGCTGTAGGCTTTTGCACATTTTGCAATAATATTTTACTGTTTCTTCTCCTACTGCCTTTTGACATATTCTGGTCAGCTCTTTGAATTCATGATTTCTTCCATTTGCCTTAGCTATCTTATGACTAAGAAAAAGTTTTGGAGTTCTGACATCTACTTTGATCTTTATTTCCTTTTAATGGTCTTTTGCTTTCTTCATGTATGCATCTCAGTGTTATGCCACAGCAATAATGTTTAATGCATCCAATCTTTCCTTGAGATGTTCCCAAAATTGAAGTGGTATATACTCAAGGTCATATTTTGATTCACATGGACTTGTTTTCATTTCTATCAGCTTCAACCTGAACTTCCATATGAACAATTGATGGTCTGTTTTACAATAGGCCTTTGGACTGGTTTTAACTAATAATAGTGATTTTCTCCATTTTCTCTTCCCACAGATGCATTCTATTTGATTTCTTTGTATTCCATCTAGAGAAGTCCATGTGGTTAGTTGACTTTTGAGTTGTAAAACAAGGTATTTGTTATGAATAAGTCATTGGTCTTGCAAAATTCTATGAGATTCCCTGCTTCTTTCCCATCACCAAGACCTTATTTTACAACTTTTCTTGCTTCCTCTTTATTTCTGACTTTTGCATTCCAATTGCCAGTAATTCTCAATGCATTTGGATTGCATCTTTCATCAGTTTCACCCTGGAGACATTTGGAGAATTCTTCAATTTCTTTATCACTAGCTTTAGTGGTTGGTGCATAAATTTGAATAATAATTATAGTGATTGGATTTCCTTGACTATGTATAGAAATTATGCTGTAATAGATATAGCATTGCAATTCAAAACAGATCTGGAAATCTCCTTTTTGATAATGAATGCAATGTCATTTCTCTTGATTGTGCCATTCCTGGTAGAGTAAACCACATGATTTTCTGATTCAAAATGGCCAATACCAATCAATTTCTGATCACTAAGTCTAGAATATTGAACTTTATGTGTTTCATTTCATTTTTAATGGTTTCCAATTTTCTTAGATTCGTATTTTATAAATATCAAGATCAAATTATTAATTAATGTTTGCAGCTATTTTTTCTCATTCTCAATTGTACCCCATTAACAAATTAAGTTCCTGAAGGCTTTACTCCTACAAGGATTCCTGAAAGCTTCCTTCATCTTTGTCATTAGGGTCAACTCTACTTGAGAAGGCAGCTTTGCCTCAGTCATATTTTGAGTTCCTTTCAACCCGAAGAACTCACCTTCTTGAAAGATCTCTGACACTGTTCTTTTGTTCATTAGGATTTCAGT
Organism: Tenrec ecaudatus; assembly: GCF_050624435.1. Taxonomy (NCBI): domain Eukaryota; kingdom Metazoa; phylum Chordata; class Mammalia; order Afrosoricida; family Tenrecidae; genus Tenrec; species Tenrec ecaudatus. The sequence continues at coordinate 117,139,746 of NC_134532.1, forward strand.
CACTGATAATGTTTTGATGATATCCATATAGGTTTAGTGGCTAATTCTTCTGAAGTGGCCTGCATATTCCTTCTTCATAGTCTAAGTTCTGCTGAAACCTGCTCCCCTTGGGTGAGCCTGCTGGTATTTGAAATGCTAGTGACATCGCTTCGTCAGCATAGCAACACACAGCCACACAGGGATAGAGAGACTTGGGAGACAAGTCCTATTGAAAACTTCCACTCCACCACATGCTTTGCACTACTCTAAGGAGGATCTTCTGCAGCAGATTTCCCCTATCATATCATCTCTCGGCTATTGCTTTCATGAGTATGGATTGTGGATGTAAACAAGATGAAATCTTTGACAACTTCAATGGTTTTCTCCATTTGCCATAATGTTACTCACTGGTTCAGTTTAGTAAAGTTTTTTCTTCTTTACATGGAATTATAACCATACTGAAGGGTGCAAGCTGAGACCTTGATCAGCAAGTGCTTTACATCCTCTTCACTCACAGCAAGAAATTCTTCATCATCTGCACATCACAGGGTGTGACTAAGCCTTCCTCTAGCCCTGATGCCACATTCTTCTTCATATAATTCAGTTTCTCTGATGCTTTCTCAACATAAAGATTGAGTGATGAAGAAATTGAAAAACTCTGCTGACTTCTTCAGTCTGAAATAGATCAAACACTTCATCACATTGCATTATAATAAATGGCTGCTGCTTTGCTATAAGATCCCTAGATGGCACAAATTAATTGTACTCAACAACAAGCCCAAAGAATGGCCAAACCCATGTAGTAGTGACATGGAAGAAAGTCCTGGCAAAATTTCTGTAAATTTTACAATCTAAAAGCAGGTCTACTCTATAACATATGGGCTCAAAATAAATAAAATCAACTGGATGGAAACAGGTTTGCTTTTCTTCCATTCTACTGTATGAGGATAGTGGGATACTGTCCATCTTATAATTACTGTGGCTATTACAAATGTAGCAGCAAGACTTTTACATAATTATAATTATGAAAACTTAAAATCCAATGAAAATCTTATTTTAATGAACAAACTTAAAATATCAATTTGTGTTAATAACAAAATACTTCAAACCCCTAGCCAATCACCCTAATTGGTTTTGTTGTCTAGTATGAAAATAATGAAAACTATCACTTGTGAAATATTTCATAAATATATTCATTTTCACTAGAAATTTCTCTATAGTATGCCTATATAACCGAATCTAGATATTATGAATAAATTGGCAAAACTTCATGTCTTCTTCACTATTTACTGAGACAGGAATAAGATTACTGACCAGTAATTGAATTAAATATTGCAGTTATGAGAAAAAATAAGTACAAAAATGAGAATCATAGAAAAATAAGACAAGGGTGTACTAAATACTTAAAAGCTGTGAAGGCTTGGATTTAAAATGTTTGATGGTAGGTAACCTCCGAATATAAATAAATAGCAAAATAATATTAGTTTGTAAAGAGTGCAGTTATAACAGCATAAAACTGACTATTATAACAATAATTGATGATAAGTATTAATCCTATTTAACCAGGCTGGCTCAGCAATGCATATTTAGAAAGTTATTTGATGTAAATTTAGATTTGATCTTCATAAGAATTGTATAAAATCCAAACACTCCACTCCTGTCCATAGGACAAACACCCTGGTGCCTTATGATGGGTTAGGCATTGGGCAAGGTCAGCTGTTTTAAGTCACCAGTCACTCTGTGGGAGAAAGATGGGGCTTTCTGCTCCCATAAAGATGTATAACCTCAGAGATGTGAAGAGGCACTTCTATCCTGATTTGACATGTTTCTATGAGCAGGAATCAACTCCATAGCTTGTGTGAGTTTTGTGTGGTTGAGTTTGGTCCAGAAGAGGACAATGTGTGGTTCAGCAGTTGTTTGAGTTAGATACCATCCAGTTCATTCTTCCTCATAGGAACCCGGTGGACAACAGAAGGAAACCATCCCCGCTCTGCCACACTCCTCGTAATTGTTCATTATATTTAAGCCTGTTGTTGCAGCCACTGTGCCAATTCATCTCACTGAGCTTCTCCCTCTGTTTTGTTGATCGTCTACCTCACCAAGCCTGCTGTTCCTTTCCAGGGACTGGTCTCCCCTGAAAACCTGTCTAAAGTACAAGAGACAAAGTCTTACCATCTTTACTTCTATTGAATATTCTGGGAGTTCTTCTTCCAAACAGATTTGCAGTTCTTCTGACATCTGAGATCACTTCCTATTTTTTTTTAACATTTTATTAGGGGCTCATGCAACTCTTATCACAATCCATATATATACATGCATCAATTGTATAAAGCACATCTGTACATTCTTTGCCCTCATCATTTTCAAAGCATTTGCTCTCCACTTAAGCCCTTTGCATCAGGTCCTCTTTTTTTCCCCTCCCTCTCCGCTCCCCCACCCCTCATGAGCCCTTGATAATTTATAGATTGTTATGTTGTTATATCTTACCCTATCTGGAGTCTCCCTTCACCCCCTTCTCTGCTGTCCGCCTCCCAGGGAGGAGGTCACATGTAGATCCTTGTAATCAGTTTCCCCTTTCCAACCCACTCACCCTCTACTCTCCCAGTATTGCCCCTCACACCCCTGGTCCTGAAGGTATCATCCACCCTGGATTCCCTGTGCCTCCAACTCCTATATGCACCAGTGTACAACCTCTGCTCTATCCAGTCTTGCAAGGTAGAATTCAGATCATGGTAGTTGGGGGAGGAAGCATCCAGGATCTGGGGGAAAGCTGTATTCTTCATCGGTACTACATTGTACCCTGACTGACTCATCTCCTCCCCTAAACCCCTCTGTGAGGGGATCTCCAGTGGCCGACAAATGGGTTTTGGGTCTTCACTCTGCACTTCCCCCTTCATTCACTATGGTATATATATATATACACACTTTTTTTGCATGATGCCTTATACATGGTCCCTTTGGCACCTCGTGATCACACAGGCTGGTGTGCATCTTCCATGTGGGCTTTGTTGCTTCTGAGCTAGATGGCAGCTTGTTTATCTTCGAGCCTTTAAGACCCCAGACACTATCTCTTTTGATAGCCGGGCACCATTAGCTTTCTTCACCACATTTACTTGTTTACCTGCTTTGGCTTCAGCAGTTGTCTCAGGAGGGTGAGCATCATAGAGTGTCAATTTAATAAAAGAAAATATTCATGCATTGAGGGAGTGATTGAGCAGAGGCCCAAGGTCCTTCTGCCACCTTAATACTAAACCTATAAATATAGACACATAGATCTATTTCCCCATCCTCATATATATTTGCATGTACATGTCTCTGTCTAGACCTCTATAAATGCCCTTTGACTCCTAGCTCTTTCCTTCATCTCCCTTGACTTTCCTCCTGCCCTCCTACCATGCTCCATCCCCACCTGGGTTACAGTTATACCACTTCTTTATGTAACCTTACCCTTGATCATTCCCTACCAGGCCTGCCACACCCCCCTCACCACATTTTGGGTCCCATGTTGTTCCCTTGTCCCTGGGTTTGTTAACACCACTTCCTTACCCCCTATCCCCCCACCCCAACTCCCCCCAGACCTGTCGGTCCGTTGTTTTTCCTCCAGATAGTTCATCCAGCCTGTCTTATTAGACAGGCCTGTGGAGATAACAACATGCATGAAAACAAGACAGAGGAAAACAAAGCAACAGTATACAACCAGATAACAAAACAACAACAACAAACCACTGATAAAGAACAAAACAAAACTCATCAAGATAGAAAAGCTTGTAGTTAGTTCAAGGATCATTTGTTGGCCCTTGGGAGTTTTTTCCAGTCAAGTCTGTCTCCCCAAGCAGAATAATTCAAATGTATTAAATGTCCCATGGTTCCCTTTAGTTGCTATCACCTTTTCACATGCATATGAGATAAATGAAAAAACCATGACTTGAGGCCAGTGACATCCCTGCTCTTCAAAACTTAAAAGCATTCATGTGCAGCAGATTTGTCCAATGTAATACGTCGTTCGATTTCTTGATTGCTTCTTCCATGACAACTGACAACTTCAACCTTTTCTTTTTATCATGATGTCACACATTGGCGCAGTTGTGAGAACTTTGGTTTTCTTTACATTGAATGGCAATCCATACAGAAGATGAAAAGATAAAACTCTGAAATGTATGCCTCTCCTGATTTAATTCCTGATTTAAAACCATGCAAGTATCCCTTGTTCTGTTGGAACAAATACTTCTCCCACTTGTAAGTTTTGCAGAAACTTATAAGTTTTTGGAATTCCCTTCCTTTTCAATTCTATCCATAATTTGTCATGATACACACAGTAAAATATATTTGCATAGTCAAAAAATACAAGGAAGCATCTTTCTGGTATTTTCTGATTTCAGCCTAAATCTAATTGACATCAGAAACGATATCTATCCTTCCATGCCCTCTCATGAATCTGGCAGCTCCCTGTCAGTGTACTGCCACGATTATTATTGAATAATCTTGAGAAAAATACTCTTGCCTGTGATGCGAGTACTATTGTTCAACAATTTCCATATTCCGTTGATGACCTTCTCTGGAATGGGCACAAATATGGATTTCTTCCTGTTACTTGGCCAGATAGCTGTCTTCCAAATTTCTTGGCATAGACCAATGATTGCCTCCAAAACTTAGTCAGCTTATTGACACATTTCAATTGGCATTCTGTCAATTCCTGGAGTCTTGTTTTGCCCTCATGCCTCAGAAGCTTGGACTTCTGCCTTCAATACCATATTAATCAAATGCTAACCTATTGTAATGGTTGATTGTCTCCAAGTTCTTGTTGGTACAGACTGCATTTCCCGCCCCTCCCCCCCCTACATCTTCTCTTGATGCTTCCTGCATCACACAGCAGTTTTCAGATGAAATCCTTCATTATTGCAGCTCAAGGCGTGACATTTTTCTTCAGTTTTTCAGCTTGATACATCCTAAGCATGTTCTTCATTTTGTTTAGTGTCCAGAAGCTTTGGTGGTGTCATGGGTTATGAATTCAGGAGCTAACCATAAAGTTGGCATTTGGAAACCACCAGCTGCTCATAAAGAGTTACAGTCTTGGAAACTCACAGGTACAACTCTACCCTGTCCTGAATGGTCACTCTAAGCCCTGATTGAATTGATGGTTGTGAGGATTTATTGTCCAGCCTATATTTCACCATATATAGCAATATATATGTACCTAAAGTTATGTGTATTTTAAGGGTTGTTTATATTATTTTGCAAATGTGGATGAACTCAAAGAATTTCTCTCAATAATAAATGTTTCTTTGTCCCAATAGCATACCTTCAAAAGGAGGTCCAATCAAAACAGTGGCTTCTGAGGAGATGTACTGGGTCAGTTATATTCAAGGCAGAGAAGTCAGCTAAGGCAATTATGATAACTGTTTTTGTTTTAAATTTTATTCCAAAGCTTTATCACTTTGAGGACTAAGGTGCTCTTGACCCACGCCATGAGATTTTAAATCACCTCCTATGCATGTGAAAGCTGGACAGAAGTAGAATAGAATTATTCTGTTGTATATATGAATCAGAGCCAAATCCAGGGCACTGTGGGGGAGTGAACTTTCTTAATATGTCTCTGTAACTCTCAGGAAATGATTGGGTGCGATTATGCAAACAAGCTGTAAGCAACACTAATAGAAGTGTTCGGTCAGTTTTCATGATCAAGGAAGAGAATAGAGCAACCCGGAGCATCTTGAAAAAGGATGCTCAAGATCTCTGTCTGAAGTGGTGCAGCGTAGCTTGTGGTACAGCCATCCAAACAGGTGAGTTTAAAAACATGTTTTCAAGAATGGACTAGCAGAGACTCAAGTGTAGCACCACTGAGGCTTATCTAGCTTGAGACTATGGAACTGTGGGACACAGTGACAGGCAGACTGACCTCCTAGTCCGTGGAGGCTAAGACCAAGGGATCATGTAGCTGAGAGTCTGAGAACCAAATGGGAACTTGGCTGCTGACCGAGAAGACCAATAACTATTCTTATTGTTTGCTGACTGTGACTCGTGGTGCCCTATTAATTTCTCTAGTAATCCTCCATTGTGAGTATTGTCTGTGAGTTCTGTGTGACCATCGCAGTGAATTATCCAATGCATCATAGATGTAGAATGGCATGGGAGGAATGGTTGGCATCAGGCTGGTGTCAGAATAGTAACAAAGGATGGGGAAGGAAGGAATGTCTCACTCTTGCCTCATGGCAATAGAGAACCCAGAACAGGTTGGATATGTCCATTTCCATTGCTGTTTATACAGGCATCTATCAAAAATAACAAACTGGATGTGTGACTTACTGCTAAGTAAGGTGACCAGACGTCCCGCTTTTGCGGGACAGTCCAATTTTTAACAATTTGTCCCACGACCTGTGGCATTTTAAAAAGTCCCCATTTTTGGAAAGAATGCATGACAAGCTAGGGAACGGCGGGAGAACAGGAAGGGAACATACGGTTTTCGGCTGCCATGTGGCTATTTCACCAGGATATGAGTTTTATATTATTTTTATTAATTTTATAATGTTAAACTTTAATAATAACAAATAATTGTTGAGAACTGATTATGGAGAACTGCTTATCAAAGTTTGCATTGTTGATCAGTTGTTAGAATTCGACCACCATTGTTTGGACTTAATGAACAATGGGATTTTTTGGCATTGGCAACGACAAAAACATTTTGTAACTGTCTCTCAGACGATACACATCGTACTGCGTGCTAGTGCTAGTTAAACAAGTGATGTCAACAAATCAGCTATTCAGATAATTTAGGTTATTTATTTATTTCATAAATACATTAATTTTCTTGAATTTAGCAGACAGTACTTGTATTATTTATATTTTATAGTGGCGGCGAAAAGTCTAGCACCAGCCTTCAAAGTGACACTTATGACTTACGTTACGGCAAATTCAGAGCAAAAATAATACAAGTTAGTATTGTTATTATTTAGAAAGAAATATAGGATTAAATTAAAATAATTTTAGTATATAGTTACTTTATAACACTCAAATTAATTTAATTTATAAACTAACAATAAAATATGTTCATGTAATTATGTACCTACTTGTGTTTTTAATCAATATCTATATAATAATTTATAATATAATTTAAAATTTTTTTTTAGATTTTTAACATAATGAGTAAGAATAGAGGATGCAAATTTAACAATGAACTAAGAAGTGAATTTCCTTTTATTCAAAAAACCAAAATTGATTACATGGTAAAATGTGAGAAATGTAATGGTGAATTTTCTATTTCCCACGGTGGGAAGAATGATATTTCAAAGCACTTGGAGACACAGAAACATAAAAGATATTTAAATACTGCTGCATCTTCCTCCAAAATACAGGAATGTTTTCGAAAAAAACTTGAGATGAAGGAAAGAAAATAGCATTAGCAGAAGACATATTTTTCATATTAATCGTAATCATTCCTTCAGATCTATGGACTGTACATCACAAGTTGTCAAAAAGTTAATCAACAAAAAGTTTGCCTGTGCTAGAACAAAATCCAAGGCAATTGTGTGTAATGTGCTTTCCCCATATGTATTTTCAGAATTAAACAAAAATATAGAAAAAATTAATTTTATATCCATATATTCTGACACATCTAATCATAAGGATATAAGGTTATTTCCAACCATTATTAGATTTTTTGATTCAGAAAATTGAATAAAAATTACAATTTTATATTTCATTTCTGTGCCTGGTGAAACTTAACTGTTTCAGTTTCATTATTAATATTTTGGAAAAAACAATTTAAAACATAAAATGATTGCATATTGTGCAGACAACACAAACGGAAATTTTGGGGGAAAAACGACAAGAGGTACAAATAATATTTTAAAGAAATTAAACAAAAACATTATTGGTGTTGGTTGTGTGCAGCGCACATAATTCATAGCGCTATTCAAACAGTTGCTGACTTGTTGCCCGTAGATGTGGAAATTATTGTTATTAAAATATATTCTTATTTCTATATATACACTGCGCATTGAAATGCTTAAAGAATTTGTGAAACTGCGCAAGTCAAATATCAGAAAATACTTGGATACAGTAAAACGTGCTGGTTAGCTCTTTTGCCAGCTGTCGAAAGAATTTTGAAAATATATGATCCTTTGAAATCCTACTTTCTATCACAGGATAAATGTCCTAGAATTTTAGAGGAGTTTTTTGAAAAAGAATCTTCACAAATTTGCCTTGAGTTTGTGCACAATCAAGCAGCTCTTTTTAAAAATGCTATAAAACTTATCGAAGGTGACAAAATTTCAGTAACCAAAGTAGCAAATAAAGTTAATAATTTAAAATTTCAATGTCAAGAGCGCTTAGAAAATAATTTTCTTCTGTTAACTATCTGTAATAGTATAAACCAGCTAGAAGAACAAGATGCAATAAATCATGCAGATATCATGAATCACGCTAAAAAGTTCTATAGTAACTGCATAGATTATTTAGAAGAGTGAATGGTACCTTACAGTGATATTGAACATTTTCATTGGGTTACATTAAAACAAGAATGTAATTGGAATGATGTGCAAAAATCATTCGATCATATTACTCAAAATTTCCCATATAGTAATATTTCCAAAAATGATCTTTTTAATGAGGTATCATTATTAAAAATATATTGATAAGGAGAAAGTTAAATCTTGAGCATCAGCAAAAATCACAATAGAGAACCAATGATTAGAAATGTTTCATCATTTTGAAACAAACCACGTTCCATACAACAATGTTCTAAAAATTGTGGAATACGGGCTGAAACTGAATGCGCTTTCTCTACGGTAAATAAAATGTGGAGATCAGAAAAATCACAATTAAGTGTTGAGTCTTTGAAAGCCATTTTATGTGTGAAATATAATTTAACAAATTCTTGTGAAAAATTTCATGACCTTTTAAACGACAGCAATCTACTAAAAAAATCACTCAAATGAGAATTATGTCAAAGAATAAAATAATACTATACATAATTTAATGCATTATGTTTGTAAATTGTACTCATGTTGAAATTTTAAAATATATTGAAATACTATTTTTGCATTCTATGAAAATTATTTTGCTCCATATAGACCAAATTTTTAATCAAGAACTCTTCACACACACCCCGCCCCTGGTCAATGGTATCCCACTTTACCAATGTTAAAATCTGGTCCCCTTATGCTAAAGGTGACATCATAAGTTATAATCAGTATTAGTGAGGAACTTGGTTGCTCAGTGTAACTTATATAAAACACATTCAGTATATGTAGGAAAAATATAGGGCTGATATAAAGTAATGAAAATGAAATTTTCTATGAAAATGAAAAACACTATGAGCCCCAATAAATTGTTAAAATTAAAAAAAAAAGAAAATGAAAAACACAGGATAAACACTGATCTACAGTTAATGAAATGGAGCAGCATTTCATTAGAAGTGGACAGTCAGGACCAGGAGTGGACAACCTACCAACAAGAGGCAGTTCCATATCTCTGTATATAAAGTGTCGATGGACCAGAGCCAGTCCTATATTTTACAATATCCTCTATTACTACTTTCTCACCACCACAGCAGATTTATTTTATTATGGCAGAGACAATCTGGCATACATGCCTAAAATATTGACTGCTGGGCTCTTGACAAAAATTAGCTACAATATACGTTTCAAATGTCTGGTTAGCTAATTGCTATTGTGTTGGGTCTGCTTCACGATTGTCTAATGAATGCAAAGTGAAACTACGTCATAGGGCACAACAGTTTGTAAGCAGATCACAGGATTTGTATTCTGAGGTACCTCTGATTAGGTCCCCATTGCCAACCCTCTGCTAGAACTATAGCATAGCACGTAACAATTTGTATCATCAAAGGACTCCATATGATGATGTCTGCCATTGTTGATAGGTGCCTGTCATGTAGTCATTCTTTTCATGTCTACTTCAGTCCTTAGCTGAAGTTCACATTGTAGAACACTATCCAGACTTCTGTTCTTCAGATTTGTGCTGTTCCTTCTTACCCAGTGGTTTCTTCTGAAAATTCCAGACTTTAACCTATGCCTCTTCGAACCAATAATATGGCTTCACATTTTTTGGACTCATTTCTGTTGGGAAATAGCTTCAGAAATAAAATCACTTATTGCATTTTATTTATTGCCTAAAAGAGGTACTATATACATGTTTCTCCCAATGTCATAGTTGTTGTTGCTGTTTTTAAAATATATTTCATAAAAGGAGGGTAAGTCTAATATCCATTAGTCTATCAAGACTGGAAGGAGGAATCCTAATCATTTGCAAAATCATTCTTAAATTATTAACCGACTTGATTCATGTCCTCTGAAATTAGAAAGTTTAACCAGTGTTTATAGGTTTGGCTTTATTCCCTGAATTATATTTCACCATGATATTATTAATATATTCAACCCAGTGTATGTGTACTCCTGCAATATCATTACCTGAATGTAAAATACAATTATTTACCTGTATCAACATTATACAGGGAAAGTTAAAAATTAAATAGTTTATCATTACATGCATCATGAGTTATTAATTTTGATATAATTATTTAAAGAATTGCATTGCACAATTCCGGATTATAATATTCTTCATAGTCCATATACACTAAAGCCAATATTGAACTTCTCACCCTTCAGATGTTTATCTTATTTGGTTAAAAGTTGACATTGGCTAATTATCATTGTTACCATTGTTTCTTTTTTGAGCCTAGAATTTTAATATACAATTTAGAAATATAATTTAGATACATTATATGTCAATAATCTATAAACAATGAAAATGGTAGAAATCAAATGATGGGTCTCCCATCCAAGCGCTCTTGTTCTAGCATTTACTTATTTAAAAACTTTATAAAACACCTACACAATATAAAATACCTACACCAAAAAAAAAAGATTTCTAAGGTCCATGGAGAACTTATGTATAGTAAAACTGATAACATTTAGACAAAACCCAAAAACACTGCCATCAGATTGATTCTGTCTCACAGTGACAGTATATAAGGTTCCTAAGTCTGCAAACATTAAAAAAAAACTTTTATTGTGAGTTGGGTAAAGGTTTACAGAACAGATCATGAGTTTTACATTGAACAATTCATACATATTTTGCGTCAATGCTCTCAATTCCCCTTACTTATCTCATTTTCTTTCTGCTTCCGATTTCCTTTCCTTCTTTTTTCTCAATCCCCTGAATTTGTCCTTGGGCAAATCCTACCCTTGTGATTGGAAATTGTTCCTTATTCTAACACAGGCTGAGTTCACCTCCAGACCTGATGGGTGACTAAGCCCCTAGTCTTGGGGGGGTTCCATCAGTTCCTATCGGACTAGTAAATCTGATGTCTTATCTGATTTTGAGTTTTGTTCCACAAGCTTCTCCGTTCTATCTACGACCTTCTAATGCTGTCCCTTTGGGGGTAGTTGATAGTAGCTGTACACCCGTTAGTCTGATCTCGGGTTGTGGAGAGTGATGTTTGCTTATTCCATTAGTTCACTGGACTAAGGATTTCCATGAATCTTTTAATTTTCATTAGTCTCCTTTCCTCTGGACAGGGAGGAACCAATGCCTGCAGAAGGCCACTCAAAAGCTTTTAAAATGACAAGAGGCTATACATGTTTGAATCTTTAAAGGATCAGTCTTATTATGTTTGTTCTTCAGAGTGATAGGTGGGTTTGAATCATTAACCTTGCAGCCAGTTCTTAAACCACAGTATCACAAAGGGTTTCCAATATATCTACATCTGAAATGCCTGTTAAAGTTACATTGTATTGTACTTATATTCCCAATAAAATAATTTCCATAGCCACAAATGGTTATTAAAACTTTCTCTTTTGAAATTGGACAAGGTAAAAGATTTAGGAAATCCTTTTATAAACATTGTTATTTTGTGGACTAAGTTGTGCTCTACCATTTAATCTTGAAGAAAGTTATTTGACCTCTTAAATGCTAATTGGCATATAAAAACTTGTGTAACAAATTAGTTAAATGTTAAACATTATACAATTAGAAAAAATTATTCTGTTCCTTTCCTATATTCCTATCTTATACATACAAAATTTAAAATCTGATGATTAACACAAAGACCAATACAACTTTTATTATGTGGTTATTTTATGTTTCTAAAAGGGAGCTTTTACTTGTTTTATTTTATTATTTGGTTATTTATGTGTATTTTAAAACATAAAAAATGAAAGAGTATTCAGTTTGCCAGATAAAATTTTTCTCCAATCGGAGTCAAAGGACAAGAATTGTTTTTACCTGAATACTGTTGTCTTTTTTTGTTTCTGAAAGGGAGCTTTCATTTCAGGTGGGAACAGAGGTGCAGCATCAACGTAAACATTTTTTGCACTCGCCTTTTTCCAACAGACTGGAGAGGTGAAACCCAGTCGTCATTTTGTTCCAGATTTGGACTCGTCTGCAGTTTGGACATACAGTGTGGCAGGTTTCATAATCCAAACCATTCTAAGAATGGAGGAAGTCAACAGATTAGGCTATGTTACTTATGAAGCATATGGATTGCTACAAATAAATTGCTCTTGCAGTAAAGCTTCGCGGACAATAGCAGTGCAGTGCAGGAGCATACACTTAGCTAAAGCAGAAGGAGAGTGGCATTGTGCTTGGCAGATTTTCTACACGGAAAATCTTATGTCATTAACATGACTCTGGCCCTTTACCTTTTAACATGCTTCACCAATTAAGCTTTCAAGCCCTTGAACTACACTATCTGGCCACAGCTCTTGGAAATTGATTTATCTCAGAAGATGGGTAAATCTCCTGACTTCTCTGTTAAATAATTTTTATTTATTCATTCTTTTATTTATTTATTTCTGGATATTTGTCTCTTTTTTGCTCTAGGGAGAGAGTGAGAAAGGAATGATGTAAATATTTGCATATATTCTTAGAGATGCTGTCACCATTTTAATCTCCTTTTTAGACACTATATAATTGTACTCAGTCATTATGCAAATGTAGAACTATAGTTATTTGATATTTTAAACACTTACAGAAGCATGTAAAATGCATGGAATATTTACAGTTAGTTCATGTTATATAAATTTGAACAATATATAACAATCTTGCTTACATATTAAGAAATGTATTTCAGTTCAAATCTTCTGGCAAATTATTATTATTACATTTCTAAAATTAATGCTAAAGTATTCACCAAATACAGGGTGATAAATGATCATTACCTGTCAGCTTGAATTAAGTTCTTTAGGGGGAATATTAAATATTCAATGATTGTTCACTCTACACAATACTTGTATGGTCCTTTGGATGGGCCTTTTATCCTCCCAACCCCTTTTCCATAGAGTTTCAAGGTTTATGTAAGTTGGAAGCAAATGTGGTGTTTTCAAGAGAATTGGCTGGTTCATGCCATCCTGACAGCTGGATAAAAGCTGCCTGCACCCAGTACCAAGCGCGTAAGTGAGCTCCGCCATTGCCAACGCTCTTCCTCATCGGCTCCTACTTAGGAGCCACGGGGAGGCAGGGTGAACTGAAGGTGCGCAGTCGTAACCCACTTGCCATTCTGCTCCAGATGGATGAGACATCTATTTCCGTAAAGATTTACAGCCCTGGAAACATCACGTGGCAGGCTTACTGCACACTGTAAGGTTGCTTATGGGTCTGAATCTACTCCACCAGCAGTGCGTCTGCCAGGCTGCTTTGGGTTTTCTGACTCGGCATGCAGTGGCCCCATGGGGGAATGGACACCTCTCAAAGACAATTTTTGCCAGAATTACCCCCCCCCCCTTTTGCTTCTGTCATTCCCCTATCTTGGTCCTCGAGTTGGCAACGAAACATAGGTGTTCCAAACTCTAAATTAGAACTGGAGGTTGGATTAAAAAATGCTCCCTAATGACACAGCTGTTTTAAACTGTGGTTGAGTGGCCGAAAACTGCCAAGGAGCCCCACCCACATTCATTACTGTCTAAACGAAAAGGACGTGTACACAGTGATTATGAGGATTCATAGGAAGCCCCCAAGCCATAGAGTAGACCTTCCTAATTGTCAGCTGGCCGGTGCGGAGCTTGTTCCAAATAATTAGAGAGCAGCAGTAGCAGCAGCTTCAGCAGCAAATCTTTTTTTTTTTTTTTTCCTCTTTCCTGAAATCTCAGTACAGGTTTTTGTAGCAGATAGTATCAGCTTCCTGTTCATTTTGACACTATCATTCTGCAAGCCTGGAGATAGGGCAGAGGAAAGAACGGAAATATCCTTAATGCACACAAATAATGTAGCCCGAAGTCAGGACGCTCCAGCCCCATGTGTGAGATGGATGGAAACAATTCAGCAAACAAATCTGAGCTGGAAAAAATGTGATTCACTCTTATTTATTATTTTTTTCAAGAGGGGTAGCTGAAATCTTTCTTAATTACAGCTTATTCCAATGACAGAATTGTAATTTATCATTTAGTTGTAATTTGACATATGTTCACACCTTTGCCATTTCCAATTTTCTCCTTCATTCTAATTGTCTGCTTCACTCGCCTGTCATGCGCTCCTCTTGGGATTAATTCGAGCTGTCTGTCTGCACCAGGCTACCAGCACACTCGGGGCCGCCAAGAGCGTGACAGTGTCAATGTGCACACAGTTTCTCTAAGGCATTACCCAGCCATCACACTGCGGATTCCCGCTTCCCTCGCTGTTTACTGTTTATTCCACTTTGCATTTGTGACTTTTCGGTGTTTTATTAGACTCTAATTATGCTCTTGGCTGTCAACTGTAAAGAGAGAAAATGTTACACTAATTATAGTCGAGGGGGAGGTGCTTGGTACTGGTTAATGAATGGACCAGTAGATGTCTCTCTCTGTCCCTGAATTCTATGCTGGACTAAAATACTTTTCTTGGTTTACTTTGGTTCGAATCCTTCATAGATGCCTATCCTCAAACAGAAACATGCAAACATCCAAGCTAATGTAGCTTTTATATACAAAGTCACCCCCGCCCTCCCCCTCCCTCCCATGTCATCTAATACTAGGTAAATCGGCGCTTGGAACACAGCCTGAAGTAGCCAGAGTTTTCAAAAGCCAATTATCTAATTTATAGGTGGCATCAAAACAAGGGCAATGGGCAGTGCTGATGCTGGAGAGCAAAACCAAGAGCACGGCGAAGTCTAAACTGGGACGAGTCTCTTCTGTGGGTTTAGATGTTATTTGGGTTCATTGGAAATTGTAAGCACTCATTTCCTTCCCTCTGCAGGCCTTCTGCGCACATTAAAATCCAGCAATAATTTCTGCACCCTGACTTCAGTTGTCTTCTTCAAAACGTTTCTTGTTGCTTTCAGTTTACCTAAACAATAAAAATATGAGTCACCTGTTCTTGGGGCTAGCTTTTCACTCTTGTTAAAGCTTCCTGGGCATGTCCAATGGAGGAAATCTCTTCCTTCCTGTTCCTGTAGTCACTAGAGTTTAGTGCACTGGGAGGGGAGAAATTCATTACGTTGTCCTCCCATTGACTTGAATGAGTGAGTGTGACTCTTTTGAACACCTAATTATTCAGGAAGCTGAACTTATAGTTTGCTTTTTCTTCATATAATTGCCTCAAATCTGCCTCAAGTAATCTTGTGGAACCGAGAATACTTTTTTTTAGTTCTGCTAATGAGGGTTTTATGGCTTTAGATTCATAGCTTCCATTCTATGTAGTATAAAGCATTAATAATATTATAACTATATGGCTCTTATGCCACATGTTCTCAGCTTGTGAAATACATATATTCCTGAAAATATATATGTTAAATTTTATTGCTATGAGTGTGAGCATTTTATGGAAAACTAATAAAGTAACAGTGAAGAAAGTAACAGTCTATGAAATGTGATATCTGAAGAAAATAGTTGTCAAATATTCCCTAGACTTTTTATAAGATTTCAAATGGTAAAACACAAATTTCTTGCCTCTATCTAAAGCGCCTTTAACTTAACTGTTTACATCACATGCTAAAACAAGTCTCTAGGTATTTTGATATTTCTTGACAATCAAATGCAATGATTTGAAAATTTTCATTTTTGTTTTTCTCACTCTAGGGTAGATCAATTATAAAATATTAATGATGCCTAAATTAATTTTTAAATGTTCAAAAAGTTGACTCTAACCAGTTTTAATCAAAATATCAGCAAGCAGAGTTTTCTGACATTTAAAATGTTTAGCTAAGTCTATCTTGTGGTTAGATGCTGGGGTCCTTTCAACCCACAGTGCTCCTACGCGCAGTAAAACAAAGCACTGCTTCATCTTGGACCACCTCGCAGTGATTACTAAGCTTGAGCTCATTGTTGAAGCCACTGTGCCTATCCATCCCATTGAGGGGCTACTTTTGTCCCCCTGATCCTCTACTTGATAAAGCATGATGTCTTTCTCTAGGGATCTCTTCCCTCCAGAGAACATGTCTAAGCACAAGAGATAAAGTCTACCCTTCAAAGAACCATTCTGGCTGTACTTCTCCCAAGAAAGATTTGTTTGTTCTTCTGGTTTTCCATGGTAATATTCCTCGCCATCAACATAATTAAAGGGCATCGATTCTTGTTCTGTCTACCTTATTTGTGGTCCACCTTTCGCAAACCTTGGTTATCTGACACTAGTACTGTTGCCATTGATGTTCAGCTACATTCTCCTTTTGTGACGGTGTGAGATGCCTTGAAGTATCTTGGTCAGGATGCTCTGAAGAGTTTATTTCAGATCTTCTTTTTGTTTACTCTTGGGTGTATTAGCTCTTATTTTGGCTGTTAAGGTCATTGATAAGTTCACCTTTTTCTAACTATATATATGAATTTCCCACTATGGTATTATAAGAACAGGACACTATCATTAGTCATAGAAATAATTGGCTTATTTAATCATTCACTTTCACTTACCAGGTACAGTAGTGATACAGAAGCACAGTCCCTGCCACTGTGGAGTTCACTTTCAGGTGATCAGTTTGTTCTCTGAACTGATTCCATTGCAGTATTGGTGGGTTTTTTTTAAGTTATTATGTTTTCTTCATAGTTTTCAAATTTTTTCTATAGTCCTAACAACTCTGTAAATCCAACCAATTTCTGCAGGTGTAATTCAGTTCTATTTTTTCCTCAGTGTAGCCTTTCCATCACACTGCACCTGATTAAGGGCCTCTGAGTCCTAAAGAATATTGGATATACTACACACTGATTAATGGGTGAATTGATAGGTAGAAGTATTAACTATATTTTGCTGTCCCCTGCATGATGATAAGTATGTTAAATAAACTCACCCTGCCCTTTAAAAAAATATACTCATTATGTAAATATGGTAAAAGTCTTTGAAATTTACAAAAGGGCACGACCAATATACACTGCTCCATTTCATCAGCTTTAATTTTTTTAAACTTTTGCATGAGATTGGCCATTGAAATCTTATAAAAAGTCTAGGGAATATTTGACAACTTCTTTCTTCAGATATCACATTTCAAACATATTAAATCATGGGAAGAAAACTATAAATGGATTTCCTTTTTTCCCTTAATTTGCAAATATACAAAGGATGTTTCCATGATATTAAAGAGGAAAATGAAAAGAAATAGCATGGCTAGCAAATAAGAATCATGGCTTTAAAGGTATCTTTATTAAATAAAAAATATGTTCCACTGGGAGCCATAATCTAAAAAAGGCTTTTTCCTTAATGTCTTGCCATCAAAAGATTTTCTAGCAGAATATATGGACTTATTTTGATAAATAATGATATGAGTAATTTGTTTTCCTTTGCAAAGTCAGACTATGGGCATTTGGTATTATGCTTAAGTGACCAAATAAGCAATGCAGTAAAGCATTCAGAGATAGATGGTCAAGGTGCCTGCACACTTGTCCTGAGTGTGACTGGTAGGGGAACTGCCATACCTTCCGGTCCAAACACTGTAGAGAAGCAGGAGAGCTGCAAAGCCTAAACATGGATACTACTGGTACCTGCAGATAATAAACAAGTCGCTTTCCATGCGTGTTGCTACTCAGTGAGTTCAGCGTTCTCTAGACATAAAGGAAAGTGTGTTACTGTCAATCTCCTTTTCCTTACCCGAGTTTATTGGCCAAAGGAAAAGTGTATTGACAGAGAGAGAAATACTTGTTTCTGGTTATGGAAGAGTAATTTCTGACAAATCAAAATCTCTCTATCTTTTTTTTCCCTCCATATCTCCCCTGCTCTCTCTCACTTACACACACCACACACACACCACCACCCCCATACACACACACTAATAAACAATGAAAAAACCCTGTATGACATTAGCTAAGAACTAATGGAAAAATAAGATTTGACAGAGAAGAGAAATGAACTGAAGTAAAATAGAGAATAAATGAAAGAAAATTGATCACCATCAGATTACACCCATCTTGTCCTTCTAGCACACCCATATGCAATTAAAACAAACAAAATGGAAGTTATATAAGAAAATAAAAACCGTTTCCAATATAAAATTTCCAATATAAATGCATAGAATGTTATGAAGCAAAGAAGAGGTAAAGAATGAAGTAACGTGGTCAAGCCTGAATTATGCTTATATAAAAATACTGGTGACTCCCTATGGAAAAAATGCACAGAATTAATGAGTGTGTGAAAATAAACATTACAAAGAGCAAAAAGTAGTTAAAGGAAATTCTAAAATTGCCCAGGAAAGGATAAATAAGTATTTTTATGTTTCAAAGCTCTATTTTATAATGTCTATAATAAATATGAAACTAATTGTAAAAGAATGAACAGAGAGGAAAAAGCCAAAAGATTAAAAATATATACATTTAATCAAACCAGAAGGAATAAAGGACAGAAAAGGGAGCATATAACTATTTGGACTAATAGAAAAAAATAAGGTGTACATTGAATTAATACAAATAACAAACAAAAAATTAAATAGACTCTATATACTGGAGTATAAGCTGACCTGAATATCAGCCGAGGCACCTAATTTTACCACAAACACTGCATTAAAATGTGCTGGAAAAGTCAGCTTATACACGAATATATACAGTGGATTTACAAAATGATGACCGGCAGGTCAAATCTGGCTTAGCACTCATTTTTGTATGTAAAGCTGATTGGCACATGACATCCTCTGTGTGGCCCCTATGCCTGCTTTTGCCCTGCGATGGCAGAGTCGACTCTGTGAAATCGACTATCTGCATGGCTACAAAACCTGAGATATGACTCTGTCACCCTTTACTGAAAGTTCCCTGATAATTCCTGTAAAAGACTAGGTTGCCAAACAAGATTTAGGAGGGGAATCCTGTAGGCCATTCCTAGTAAATAAACAAGTTGTAAGACAGAGACAAACGGAAAGTCACAAAGATAGAAAAGAGATGGCGATTGAGAATATTAGCTAGAAGAGCACCTATAAAACTTCAAAAATAAGGTACAATAAGCTTTACGGTAAAAAGCATGTGTGACAAAATGAGAATGTCCTTAATGATAAATAATAAAAACTCAAGAGGAAATCTGAGTTCTGAAAATGTATGCTCTAGCGTTAGGTGCTGTCACACTGGCTCAGGCCCATAGCGACCACATGTACAATTGACAGACACTGCCCAGTCCTGCGCCGTGCTCACAGTTGTTGTCACGTTGGAGCGCGTCACCGCAGCTGCTGTGTCCGTCTGTTTCCTTCAGGATCTTCCTCTTGGTCGTCGCCCTCCTGCTCTGCTGTTAGAGTCATCGAGTTGGCTACGGCTCATAGGACCCTATGTGCACAGAAGGAAACGCTCTCTGGTCCTGTGCCGCCGCCCTCACGGTTCGCATTATGTCTGAAGCCGTTCTAGCCGCCTCTATGTCAACCGTCTCATTGAAGCCTTTGTTTGATCACCGCCCCTCTACTTTACCAACCATGCTCTCCTTCTCCAGGAACGGATCTCTCTTGACAACATGGCCAAATACATGAGTCAAAGACCATCCTTGCTTCTAAGGAACATTCTGGTTGTACTTCTTCCAGGATAATTCCATTTGTTCTTTTGGCAGGCCTAGTGCTTTCAATATTCATCGCCATCATTCAAAGCATCCATTCTTCAGACTTCCTGATGAAATGTCCCAACTTCCCCATGCATGTGACGTGATTGAAAATGCCATGGTTTGCGTCATCCTCACAGTAACGCTCTTGCTTTTCACGCTTTAACTAGGTCTTTTGCAGCAGATTTACCTAATGCGATGTATCATTTCACCTCTTGCCTCCTGCTTCCATGAACGTTGATTGTGGATCCAAACAAGCCAAGGTCCTTGAAAACTTCACTCTTTCCTCTGTTGCCATGATGCTACTGATTGGTTCCGTTGAGAGGATTTGGGTCTCCGTTATTTTGAGTTGTAATCCATACTGAAGATTTCAATCTTTGATCTTCTTCAGCAAACGCTTCAAGTCATCCTCACGTTCAGCAAATGATTTGTGTCATATAACCTATTTTACCAGGCACGATATGTTTTTCTAAAGAATGGGTTTTCCTGAAAACAGATTCAAAGTATGAGAAGTCTTGCCATATTAGCGTCCAAGTTCATCTAATAGGTTAGTTGTAATCCATATATATTATTTAAGAATTGACAGAACTAAAAGGAGAAATCTACAAATCACATTTTAACATCTTCTCATTGATAAATAGCACTTTCAATAAATATTAAAGATATGAAAATTTGAACAAATCACTTATAAAACACTTATTAAATATCTACTCTTTTCATGTCAATGTCTATTATTTATGATTCTATGTAGTTTATCATCAAAAAAGGACTATATTGCTATTTATGAATCATTTAAAACATTATGATTACAATTATGAATCATTTTACAACAAAATCTTAACAAGTAGCAAAGAATATAAATGATGCAAATGTGTTATGCCCATATATATCTACATATAAATATAAAATATAGACAATATATCCCCAAACACTGTGAAAATAAAGAACAAACTTAAATGCAATCTGTTGATTATAAAGAATAAATATAAATGAGAAAATATATAGAAATGAATAATAAAGAAATATGACTTGAAAATTAGGATGCAGGTAGAACCATGCTTTGAAGAAATGTATTGCATTATTTTGTCATACTATATTAACATATAATTGTTGTTGTTATTGTTGTTAGGTATTGTCCCTAGGTTCTGAATCAGGCTGACCCTATGTACAATAAAATGAAACACTGCTGGGTCGTGCACATATCATAACAGTGATTGTTTAGTTGATCACATTGTTGCAGCCGCTCTGGCTCTCCATTTCCTTTGAGAGTCTTCTTCTTTTTCTTTGACTCCACTTTGCCAAGCATAATGCAATGTTCCAGGGATTGGTCTCAAAGGAAGTGAGATGAATCATTGCCGTGCTCCCTTCTAGGCAGCATTCTGACTCTGTTCTTCCAACATAGGTATGTTTGCTCTTCTGATGGTACATTCTACTTTTGTATTTGTCACAGCAACATAATTCAAAGGTGTTTATTCTTCTTTGCTCTTCCTTATTTACTGTCCAATTTTCACATGTGTGTCATACAAGCGAACACATCATGGTTTGGGTTAGGTTCATGTTAGTCCTCAAAGTGACATCCTTGTACTTCAATACTTAAAAGAGGTATTATGCAACAGATTTGCCCAATGCAATTCATTAGTTGAGCTTGAGTCTCTGTTTCTATGAACATTAATTATGTGTTTAATCAAAGTAAAATCTTTTCTCCATTTATGATGATGTTATATTTTGGTTCAGTTGTGAAGATTTTGCTTTTCTTTATATAGAGTTGCAACCCATGTGGAAGGCTGGTGTCTTTGATATTAATCAGCAAGGGCATCAAGTCCTCCTTGCTTTCAGTAAGCAAGATTGTTTCATCCACATCCTGATTCCTTAGAATGGATTATTTATTCAGAAGACAGGTTGAAGAAATCTGGTGAAAGTACACATTGGGCTGCATTGGAAAACGGATTGTTATAGATGCAGTTAGGTTAAAATTTGACACCTTATCATTTGATTTAAGTTAGTTCTAGTTTTTAATACTTTCTGCTTGCTTTTAAATTGAGGTGTTTATCTGTTTTACTCTTTTATTGTTTCTAGTGTTTTAAAAATATTTTTTCTGTATATGACATAGAGGATAGGTAAATATATTTAGAAAGTAATTTGATAATTTGTTCACTGAGAGTATTGGGGGGGAGGTTGGGGAAAACCAGGAGTTAATACCAATAAGTACACAAACTATGAAAATATTCTAACGCTGATTGTAGATATGATTACACAACCCTTCTTGATGTGACTGAACAATTGAACTGTATGATATGTGCATTATATGCCAATAAAACTGTTACAAAGATACAATAAACATTTTCCACAAAACTTTTGAAACCCCCTTGCATTATTAGTCACAGCAAATCTTACACAGTGGAATAAAATGGCCTAGGAAAGTGAAGTGGTAAAGGTATGGTTGTCAATGGGGATGTGAAATATATACTAATGTAGTCAAGGAGGAGACATGACTGTGCACTCAGTAAATTTAAAGGAGCAATGCGAGTGCCGTAGTGGCAGGGAGGGAAATAAAATTCAGAGGCTAGACTATCAGTAACAATCTTTTCAGTTATATTTATAATCTAACCAGAACCGTTTACATTGGATTGACTCAACTACTACTCACTATAACCTAGTTAAGGAAAAATTGCAAAGGTAAACACAACATTAAGCCTTTTGGGATTATCTAGCATAAGGGGTATCCATAACAGCTCCCATTTCTCCCTGTCTGTTGAAGTGATGGATAATTCAAAAATTTATCTATAATTTATGACTTAAATCTAATCACTTAAGTAAATCTCAAAAGAAAAAGGAACTTTTCAGAGAGTTCTGAAAACTAAATCCCATTAAGGTCTCAGAACCATAGGCTATTTCTGAACCAACTGTAGTACATGCTGGGGGGCAGCCACCCTTAAGTCAAATGCCTTTCCCTGCAGAGAACAAGTGTCCTTTTTACCAGACGGGGGAGATTTATTGAGTAGGAAAAGGCGGCAGATATGCAATAGACTGATTCAGTAAGTAACTTAAGATGGCGTGCACTGATGTTGTTAATAAGGCTTTCGACGATCCTGGTGCCAAATTCCTTTTTATATAGTCCCATTTCTCAAAATAGTTTATCAGCATGCAGACTGAATAAGTACAGTAAAAGGGAGTTTATTGCGATAGGACACAATTTATGGAAAAGGAGTACGACCTTGACACGTTTTCTGGTATTAAACTAGCAAAGAGGATTTGAGGTACTTATGGATAAAACAAAAACAAGCAAACAAATAAAACTCCAGCCTTCCATGTGGTTCATACATAAGTGTGAAGAAAACATAAAACCTCACAACCTGACCAGTAGGTACCATCATGATAAAGGTAAGAAGACTGAAGGTGCCCAGATTTTTGTTTGACTTGGAGCCGCAATCAACACTCAAAGACAGCAGTCAGGAAAGACCACAAAACAACAGACACCTTCATGAAACAAAAACACCAAAGTGGAAGCTAATGTTTCTTGACATATTCTCCATTTAGGTTCATTCTTGTTAGAAGGCTGTATTTTCATCTTTCCAACTTTTCCCTGAAAAATTATGCATTCTTCAATTTACACCACATCAAACCGGCAGTTTTCGCATTCTCCTGGGACTCAGACCATGCTCCTTTGAAACGTTCTTTGAGTGTGGGCAGCAAAAAGAAGTCTGAAGGGCAAGATCAGGACAATGGGGGGGATGGGGGAAGATTTCTCAATGAAATTCTCATAGGACAACTCTTGCTAACCTCAAAGAATGAGCAGTGAATTGTGATGGGAAAAAAAAAATTCTGTGCATCAACTTTCTTGGCTTTTTTTCCCTCACTAAAGCAGTTTTCAATTTTATTAAAACTTCTTCTTCATAACCCTTCAAGTTGTCCTGTGTCCTTTGAAAACAAATCTATCAAGACCTCCCCGTAGTACTTCTCCAAAGGAGCCACCAAAACTTTCTTAGCTAAATCCTTGTTTTAATTGGACATTATTTGGAAGCCACCCTAAAGAAACAAAGATAAGTATATGATTGAGAGAGCGTGTCTGAAGTGATTCATTAATCACAGACAAATGATTGTTTGGACCCCTTGCGTATATGAACTGGAAACCCAATAGCAGTAGTTGTTGACTTCAGGTCATATCACCTTGGACAAACATACCAGACAGTACTGCTTTTAACATTAGAACACAAGGATGTCATTTTGAGGACTGGGGTCACCTGACCCGAGCCTTTCAGTCATGTCATATGTATGCAAAAGGTGACTAATGTATAAAGAAGCTCACAGAAGAAGACGGTACTGGTGCAGAATATTGAATATGCATGAACTGTCAGAAGAAGAACTAACAAAGCTGTCGTGGAAGAAGCACAGCAGGAATACAGATCACAGACTTCATCTCATGTACTTTGGATGGAGAAATCAGTCTCTGGAGAGAAACATCATACCTAGTAAAATAAGACCAACGAAAAAAGGCAGCCCCTCAAAGGGACACATTGTCCAGGTGACTACAGTACAACTGTGGGCTTAAACACAGCAACGCTTATGAGGATGGGCAGTACCGACCTATGCTTCCATCTGCTGCAATTAGAGATGCTATGAGTGAGCGCCTACTCCGTGGTATCTCATAATAACAGCACCATGATTTTACAAGCTAGAAGTAGGGACAAGCCCTGCTGTTGTTATTAGGTGCTGTGGAGTTGACCTGATTTATATCAACCCTATAACCGACAGAAGGAAACACTGTCCACTACTGCTCACTCCTCACAGTTGGTACTGTGTTTGAGACCATTGTTACAGCCACTGTGAATCCATCCCCTTGGAGTTTTCCTTTTTATTGATGACTCTCATATGGGATAGACTCAAGGTCATATTTTGGCTTTCATGGATTTGTTTTAACTTTAAATGTTTATCAGCTTTATCCTGAACTTGCATATCTCTACAAGGCTAAAACTCGATACTAATTACTTTTGGAACCTTCAAATGTGCTCCAGTCAAATCTGTCATTTTAATCCAACTATAATGATACTTCAACACACATGGTTTCATCTGCACGAGCTGCAAGCAGGCACTATTTTTTTTTATTACTGCTAGTGTTTTAGATTCTCTAATTCTGTCAAAATTCCTGGTGTGTTATTTACAATGTTTTGATATATAGTATTTATCAGCCTATGTCATAACCTACTATTTGGCTCTCAGTTTGCTATACTGTGGTAGCTTGTGTTTTGCTATTGCCTTTGTAAGGTCTCTCTCTCTGGGCTAAATTCCAACCTTGGTCCTTGGCTCCACACGAGAAGGAATTCACGCCGGAGCCTGGCTCATGATCCAAGTGAATTTAATGAGAGTTAAAAGAAGCTTCAGGTTTTACATGGCATCCATAGGATTCCTTTGACCATACAGACCGGCAGAGACTGCTCAGGGTCACGCAAAGATCTCTCTCCCAAATTTCCTCTGAAACAAGACCAGACCAGACAAGCCAAGCCAACCCAAGCCAAGCCAAGCCAAGCCAAGCCAAGCCAAGCCAAGCCAAGCCCCTCCCCCTCTCAGTTCCTGCCTTTTTAAGGATTCCCAGGGGAGGCGTGGTGAACGACCCCAGGTAGGTCTCATTGGCTGAATTGCAATCACCTGGCCCAGGTGGGCTGCTCCAGGTTTAACGCCTATCCGTGCCCACCGGCGGGAAAATCCAGCGTTGTCCTATGCTGGCTCTCCTGGGCATGTGTCAATGGACTTCCCAAATCCCTAGGCTAAACTACCTAGCACCTTGTCATTGATATTTCACCTGCCAGCTAAGTCACCATGGTGAGCAGGTTTCAGAAAAGCTTCCAGACTAAGAACAGATTCCAGGGGAGGAAGTGGTTGTCTACTGCTGAGAGATTAGCCATTGACAACCTTGAGTAGCAGCAGGAAATTGTCAAAAAATAGTGTGGGAAAATGAGCCCCTCAGGTTTGAAGGCACTCAAAATATGACTGAGGAACTATCGCCCCTTCGAAGAAGAGTTGACCACAATGGCATAAATGAAGGGAAACTTTCAGGACCTTCATTTTATGATGGTGTATAACTCAAAATGACCACAGATAGCTGAAAATACCCATTAGTAACCAGACGTAACGTATGAATCAAGAAAAATCGGAGACAATAAATTGGACCTGATAAATTTTACAAGGCCAAATGATGTATTTACAGAAAATATGCTTTTCAGCATTATGAACTGCAACTATACACAAGGACTTCACTAGGAGAAAAATACAGGAATCAAATAGACTGCCACTGTGAAAAGACATGATATCGTATTTGAAAATCAGTAGTCAGAATGAGGCCAGAGGCGCATAGGTGGAACAGACCATCAATTTCTCATATGTAAGTTCAAATTGAATTTGAAGGTAATTGAAATGAGCACATGAGAGGCAAAATACAACCTTGAGTATATCCTACCTGAAGTTAGAGAAGGTCCAAGAACATGCTTTATGCATTTAACACAAATGACAAAAGGCCTTATGAGCTGTAGGACGACACAAGAACATTTACACGAAGAATGCAAAAGGTAACTAGAGACAAGAAGGAGAAAAAAGAGCAGTGTGGATGTGCCCCCCCCCACACATACACACAACTCAGATACTTGTTCTTGATCGTAGAATTGCTAAACCAAATGGAAACACAATTATTAAAAGAGCTGAACAGGAAATTTCAAAGGGCATCTTAGAAAATACAAAGCACTATCATGAAATGTGAACGACCTAGAGTTAGAAAACCAAAAGGGAAGGACACACTCAGTATAGCTCTAGCTGGAAGAACTGAAACAAATTCCAAGATTAGAGTCGCAATATTGAAGAATTCCGTAGACAAAATACTGAATGATGCAGAAAGTATCCAAAGCTGATGGGAAGAATACACAGAATCAGTGCACCAAGGAGAACTGGTTAACTCATTAATTTCAATAGGAAGCAAATCATCAGGAACGAATGCTTTTAGAAGTCCAAGGTGCGGCCAGTGCGATCACGAGGTGCCAAGGGACCAGGTATAAGGCATCATGCAAAAAAAAAACCAACGATATAAGTGTGTGTATGTATGTGTATATATGTGTATATGTATATATATATATATACCATATTAAATGAAGGGGGAAGTGCAGAGTGGAGACCCAAGGCCCAAGTGTCGGCCAATGGAGATCCCCTCATAGAGGCGTTTAGGAGAGGAGATGGGTTAATTAGGGTGCGAGGTAGTACCGATGAAGAACTTTCCCCCAGATCCTGGATGCTTCCTCCCCCCATCTACCATGATCCGAATTCTACCTTGCAGGCCTGGATAGGACAGAGGCTGTACACTGGTACATATGAGGGCTGGAGGTACAGGGAATCCAGGGTGGATGATACCTTCAGGACCAAGGGTGTGAGGGACGATGCTGGGAGAGTGGAGGGTGAGTGGGTTGGAAAGGGGGAACTGATTACAAGGATCCAAATGTGACCTCTTCCCTGGGAGAGGGACAACAGAGAAGGGGGGAAGGGAGACTCCGGATAGGGCAAGATATGACAAAATAACGAGGTATAAATTACCAAGGGCACATGAGGGAAGGGGGAAAGGGGAGGGAGGGGATAAAAAAAGAGGACCTGATGCAAGGGGCTTAAGTGGAGAGCAAATGCCTTGAGAATGATTGGGGCAGGGAATGTATGGATGTGCTTTATACAATTGATGTATGTATATGTATGGATGGTGATAAGAGTTGTATGAGTCCCTAATAAAATGTAAAAAAAGAAAAGAGGAGAAAAAATGATTAGGGCAAAGACTGTACAGATGTGCTTTATACAATTGATGTATGTATATGTATGAACTGTGATAAGAATTGTATGAGCCCCTAATAAATTGTTAAAATTAAAAAAAAAAAAAGAAGTCCAAGGTGCATTGTTGGCTCTGGAATTGATAGAATACCAATTACAATGTTTTAAAATTGCTGATGAAGGTAGTGATACTTTGGTTGTCTAATGTTCCCAACTTTTCTCTACTTGAAGAGCAAAGTTTAAAAAAATCTGCTTGGTGTTTCTAACAGTGCTTGAGAGTCAAACCGAAAATCTAATTTGAATAAAATTGTACAGGCCAAGAGTGAGCCACGCGTTGTGTCCTGTCTTGGTCACAAATGGGTGACACTTCAGCCTATGCTCCGCTCACACTCAGACAACATAGAGTGCTTCTGTACTTCCATTAAAACATTCATCGTTGTACTGTTTTCTGCACCTTATTTGCATAAAATATCATAACCGTGACTTCAAAGAAAGTCAATGCTCGCAGCACTGAAGCTGACAGGAAAACTGTGAGAACTGTGATAGAGTTAAAGAAAGAAACCACTGCGAAATTTGAATGAGGTCGTTGCTTGTCTGATTTGGTGCTTGAATACAACATGGTAAAGTCAACATTATCAACATTTAAAAAATTGAAATGTGTGAAGTCTTTAAACAT
Source organism: Tenrec ecaudatus (assembly GCF_050624435.1). Lineage (NCBI taxonomy): Eukaryota > Metazoa > Chordata > Mammalia > Afrosoricida > Tenrecidae > Tenrec > Tenrec ecaudatus. The sequence goes on from NC_134532.1 coordinate 117,168,103, forward strand.
GAAACAAAGACCCCAGACCATTGAAGAGGTTGAAATGCTATCGTTAATTTGGATACATCAGAAACAACTCACTGGCAACCGCTCTCCTGGACAGGGTTATATATGTGAGAAAGCCAAGGCCTCCATAGAGTTTTAATGAACAAATGCTGTGGGAGAGAGTGCTGAGCAGCCCAAAGTGTTCAAAGCCAGCCACGGCTGGTGTGAAAAATCCAAAAAGAAAGCAGGTGTGCACAGCGTAGTGTGGCGCGGGGACGGGCGAGGGCACATAGAGACAAAGCCAACACAGCCAAGGCTGAATTTGCTGAATCCATGGAGGCGGAGGGTTTGGTTCCCAAGCAAGTGCTCAACTGCAACAAAACCAGACTTTTTGTGGGAGAAAAAGTGCCCAATAGGCCCTTCATACCAAAGAGAAAAAGGCAGTGCGGAGCCACAGGCCTATGAACGACGGGCTCGCCTTGTTGTCAGGTTAGTAGGGATTTTAAAGTGAAACTCATGCTAGTGCACCATTCCCAGACCCATGAGTTTTTAAACCACGGAACACATTGAAAATAAGTTAATTTTATTTAGTGTATTGTGTTTTGTAATCTAATGTACTATATTTATTATGAGTAGATATTTTAGTTTTCCCACAACCTAGGGCTATCTATTTGTATGTTAGCAGACTACCACCTATTTCTCCTCTAGAGAAGTTGGTGGATTCAAATGATTGCCCCTTCAGTTAGCAGTTGAGCACTGACTCACTATACCACCATGGCTGCTTTGCTGGTGCTACTCTCAGCTGCCACCGAGTCCGTTTTAATTCATCTGGACATTGTTACAGAAGAATGAGACACTTCTTCTCCTATGCCATCCTCACAATCGTTCCTATATTTGAACCTATTGTTTCAGCCACTCTATCAACCCATTTTGTTGATGGTCTTCCACTTTACTGCTGGTTTTCTATTTAACGAAGCATTATGTCCTTCTCCAGATAGCGGCTCCTCCTAATGACACGTCTCACATTTGAATGGTGATGCTGAAAAAGAATGCTGAAAGTAACATGGAGGGTATAGCTGTCTTGGAAGAAGTACGGCCAGTATGCCCCTTAGAGGCAAGGATGACAAGACTTCATCTTACATACTTTGGACATGTTGTCAGGTGAGACAAGTCCCTGGAAAAGGACATTATGCTTGGCAAAGTAGAAGGGGAGCCAACAAGAGGAAAACCTCCAATGAGATTAATTGAAACAGTGGCTATAACAGTGGGCTCAATACAAGAACACTTTGTTCTAACAAATTGTCCATCTGAGATGCTCACCCTCCCAGCACAATCACTGTAGACAAAATGGATGCACAAGCAAATGTGGTGAAGAAGGCAGATGGTGCCCGGCTATTAAAAGATATAGCATTTGGCATCTTAAAGGCTTGAATTGAAACAAGCAGCCATCCGGGCATGAAACAACAAGCCCACATGCAAGAAGCACACCAGCCTGTGCAAGCATGAGATGTCCTTTGGAACAGGTAACAGACATCAGAAGACCCTAAACAACCAAACAAACACAAAACTATATGGTTGAGAAGGAAGGTGGTCAGAGCAGAGACCCAAAACCCATCTGTAGACAATGAAACAACCTCCACAGAGGGGGCTTAAGGAAGGGATGAGTCAACCAGGGTGCAGTAAAGGACTGATGAAACACACAGTATCCCTCTGGTTCCTTGAGGCATCCTCACTGTCAACTATCATGATCCCAGTGATGCCTTTCATTTCAGACTAGACAAGAGCATGTACACAGGTATAGATAAGAGATAAGAAAGACCTTTAGGAGTGTTTTCAAGTCCATTCTGTTGGGGCACCACGCCCTGGCCCCAAAGTCCATCTTCAGCATACCTTGGGGACCTTGCTGCTCCGTTCCCTTGCTGTTCTGCTGCATCCCCTCAATGTCTTGCCTTGGTGTGGCAGGATCAGATCAGGTGCAGCTTCCACACTGTGTATCTGGGGTTGCCCCATATAGGGCTATGGGTCATGTCTCATACTGGGGCTGGCCATGTGGTTCTCTCTGTCGACTGGCTGCTCTAATTGGGAACATTGTCCTCACGGCCTGGTGGGCTAGGATGTGCTCCACGAGGAGAAAAAACAGACCGACAGTTCCGCGGGGACATGGGAGAAGGAGAGGTCAGGGAAAGGTAGTGGTGTTAATAAACTCAGGGACAAGGGAACAACAAGTGATCCAAATCAGTGGTGAGGAGGGTGTGGGAGGCCTGGTTGGGCATGATCAAGGGTAATGTAACCAAGAGGAATTGCTGAAACCCTGGTGGGGACTGAGCATGATTGTGGGACAGGAGGAAGGTCAAAGGAAATACAGGAAAAAGCTAGGAGGCAAAGGGCATTTGTAGAGGTCTAGATAAAGACATGTACATATGCAAATGTATTTATATATGAGGATGGAGAAATTGACCTATGTGCACATATTTATAGGTTTAGTATTAAGGTAGCAGAAGGACACTGGGTCCACTCAAGTACTCCCTCAATGCAAGAATATTTTCTTTTATTAAATTGGCATTCTATGATACTCACCTTCCTGACACAACCACTGAAGACAAAGAGGGTAAACAATCAAATGTGGTGAATAAAGCTGATGGTGCCCAGCTATCAAAAGATAGGGCATCTGGTGTCTTAAAGGCTTGAAGGTAAACAAGCAGCCATCTGGCTCAGAAGCAATAAAGTCCTCATGGAAGAAGCACACCAGCCTGTGTGATCACGAGGACTTGAAGGGTTCAGGTATCAGGCATTAAAGAACAAAATACCATATCATTGCGAATGGGTGGGAGGAGTGCGGAGTGGGGACCCAAAGCTCATCTGGACTTTGGCAACTATATATTCCTTACAGAAGAGTCATGGGGAGGAGACAAGCCAGTAAGGGTGCAGTGTAACAACAATGAAACATACAACTTTCCTCTAGTTCTTAAATGCTTCCTGACCCAACTATCATCATCCCAATTCTACCTTACAAATCCAATTAAACCAGACAATGTACACTGGTACAGATACGAACTGGAAACACAGGGAATCCAAGACTGATGATCCCTTCAGGACCAGTGGTGAGAATGGCGATACTGAGAGGGTGGAGGGAGGGTGGGGTGGAAAGGGGGAGCCGATTACAAGGATCTACATATAACCTCCTCCCTGGGGGACAGTCGACAGAAAAGTGGGTGAAGAGAGACGTCGGACAGGGCAAGATATGACAAAGTGATAATTTATAAATTATCAGGGGTTCATGAGGGAGGGGAAAATGAGGACCTGTTGCCAAGGGCTTAAGTGGAGAGCAAATGTTTTGAGAATGCGGTTTACACAATTGATGATGTATGTATGGATTATGATAAGAGTTGTATGAGCCTCTAATAAAATGATTAAAATGAAAGAGATTAGAAAGAGCTCACAATACACACAACTCAGGAGCAGGAATGGGAATAGCAATACCAGATGGCTAAGGAGAAGGGCAGGGGAGGAGGGGGAGGTTGGGGAACCAATAATAATGATAGACTCACAACCACACATACCCTTCCAGGGGGAAGAACAACAGAAATCATGGGGGAAGGGAGAGAGTTGTCGGTGTTATATATGAAAATAACAATAATTTATAAGCTATCAAGGGGTCACAAGGGTTGGGGATGGGAGGGGGACAAAAGAGGAGATGATACCAAGGGCTCAATAGAAAGTAATTGCCTAGAAAAGAATAATGGCAACATACGTACAAATGTGCCTGATACAATTGATGTAAGGATTGTATTTAGAATTGTAAGAACCCTCAATAAAATGATAAAAAAGAAAACAAATACAATATAAAAATTACAACAACAACAAAAAAATCAATGGGCTCAACTATAGACACAATTGAGAAGATGGAGAAGCACTAGGCAGTGTCTTGTGCTGATGAGCAAAGAGTCATTACAGGTCAGAATCAATTCCAGGGTGTATAACAACGGCAGCAATGATATGTCTAATGATCATAATATGAAGTCTTCCTGTCTATTCTTCCAAGGAGCATCCTGGCTGCACTTCTTTCATTACAGATTTGCCCATTTTAAAGGACAGCCATGGTTTATCCAATATTTTTTCACAAGACCATAATTCAACAAGTCATATTGCATGGTTTAAAATCAGGAAAGGTATGCATCAAAATGAGGAAGAATTGAAGCACTTGCTGATTAACATCAAGGATTGTAGCCCCCAGTATGGATTACAATTCAATGTAATTAAAATCAAAATCCTCACAATTGGACTGGTAGGTAATATGAAGATACATGGAAATAAGGTTCAAGTTGTCAAGGATTTTGTCTTATTGGATCCACAATCAATGTTCATGGAAGAAGCAGTCCAGAAATCAAAGGGCACATTACAATAGGTAATCACAAGACCTATTTCGTTGTCTTGAAGAGTAAGGGTATTACTTTGAGAACTAAGGTACACCTGACCCAAGCCATGGTACTCTCCTTTGCTTCATAGACATGTGAAAATTGGACCTTGAATAAGGAAGATTGAAGACAAAGAGGTGCATTTGAGTGTGGTACCGCAGAGAAGGGTTGAGAGAGCACAATGGCGTGCGCAAAGGACAACCTTATCTGTACTGGAAGAAATATGGCAAGAATGCTCCTTGGACAAGAAGCACCTCATCGTACATACTCTGGACAAATTGTTCGGAGAGGCCAGGTCCTGGAGAAGGAGCTCATGCTTGGCAAAGTGGAGGGCAGTGCAGGAGGGGAAGGCCCTCAATGAGATGGACTGACACAGTGGCTACATCAATGGGCTTGGCCATCGGAACAATTGTGAGGCTGGGCCATGCAGTGGTTTGCTCTGTTGTGCATAGGGTCACTACAGCACCTAACAAGGACAACATAATTCAAAGACATTACTTCCTTTCTATCTTCCTTTATCAATGACCAGCTTTAGGCATTATTTATTATGTCTAATGCCCCATCATCCTTGAGATTCTCTCTAAAAACTCCAAAAACCATATTCTATGGGAGTCTAGTTAGGAAGATAAGAATGAGCTAACCCATGAAAAATAATCCAGTCATTTTATGTAAGTAGTGAAGCAGCTCCTAAATTCAATTTTACAATTGCCACACAGAATTCTTACTGAAGTCTTTCGTATTGTAGGCACTAAAAATTCAATTTTTTGTATGGAATGCCCTGTTGTTGTTTTTAGAGCAAAAACTTAACAAAGAAGCATTATGTGAGTCAACCAAAACATGTTTTTAGACCCATGAGTTTCCAGTGTACGCTAAAAGCATACCATTATCTAAGAATCCCAGCATATTTAATTAAGCAAGGAAGGTGATTTTGCCCTTAGGTTCATCTGATTGTGACTGAGTACCCTCGATTGAGGATAAAATTTGACATCAGGTAGAAAGTTTCATAGTGATATGAAAATAGACATATCTCTTAGTGATATGAAAGTATATATTCCTAAAAGTAACAGTGAAATAAGTATTTAATACAATATTGCATTCACTCTATATTTAAAGATATTTATTGGAAAAATAATTTTCCTTATAGGTTTTTTGTTTTCTTTTAATGTTATCCATTTTGGTGTGAAAATAGTGAGCATATTTTATAGATTTACAACTAAGACAATGCTAATTTTTCTAAGATTGCTGTAAGTTTGCTTATCATGGGTATTCAGAAAGGAAGGAGGAGGGGGTAAGACTATTTTTGCTGATGAAGCAGCCAGCCTTGTTTCAGAGGCATAGTAGGGCGTTAAAAATAGAAATGAGCTGAGGTATTGTCATAAAGCACACTCCTCAGATGCTGCCGTGGCATTGACAACTACAGGCACTCCACAACCCCCACCATGTCTTCTGTCTCTCACAGAGAAGGTAGATCTCCCAAGAGCCATTGCATATATATTTTTAAATCTTCCCTCACATTCATGTATCAGTGTCTCACTCTCTTTCTTTTTAAGGCTTCAGGACACAGGCCTAAGTTCATCTTTTCAAATAATGAAGGTCAGGGACAAGTCATAGAGGTTGTCACCTTTCTCTCGCAGGGACGCTCACATTTCATTACCAGGTGAGTTCAGCTAGCAGAGAACCGCATCAAGATTTTATAGAGAATCTAGCACACCACTATTATTTTATTTCTTTCCTTTCGTAACCTCCCTTTCTTTGTGTTACATCATATGTGCACAATCCTGAAATGTAGACTTTTAAAAATGACTATGAGGATAAATCTATTGTGTATTCTAGTAAATCTATTTAATCTGCACAATGAAAGAATTTTAAACATTTCAGCTTGAAATGGGCCTGCACAAGGAGCTCATTATTATTCCTGAGCCCCACATGTTAACTGTTTGTCAGACTAAGTCCAGGACGCCATTGCCAAGGCTTTCCTAAACTTGTGTTTGATACAATCAGACCAAATGACAAAAGGATTATCAACAAAGAAGTAGCATTTCTTTTTTTGTTCCTAGCTGACTAATGCAGACTTAATTTTGGATTATTCTTATTCCTAAACCTTTTGAAGCGTATAAGATCTAAAAAAAGTATAGGATCAATTAAACCACTTATCTTTAAAATTGTTCTCCTAGTTTACACAATATATCATCTAAACAACAAAGAACAATGAGGCATCGAGTCACTGGAAAGCTCTATGCTGACAAAATAAGTGAAGGATTCTATTTTTAGCTGGAGCAGAATATTTTATGCTCACACATCCCTGAAGTGTGACATCATCGGGGAATTCAGACAACCTATGCTGTCATACCAGTACGATCAATTTCACTGCAGATTATTATCTTGCACTTAGATGGCTGCAGTTTGATAGGCATTTCTTAAAGAGTCATTCACATATCTTGGTAGCCCTTAGTCTCAGCAAGTAGCACTGTCTCTTTCAGTATCAAACAAGAGATCACAGGTGAACTAGTCCAGGTTTACAAGCCTGGCATACCAGGAACTCCAGAGAGATTTTTGGGGGGTTTTGCACTGTTAGCTCAATGCGTAGGCCCCAGAAGAAAGTGGGTTCTTCCTGGGGAGGGACACAGGCTTTCTTATCTATCCTCAGGCAGAGCGATTTTAAGTTCTGCTTCCTCCTCTCGTTCAGAGGTTTCTTGGTACTTCGTCTGGTATGAACAAGCTCTTGGATAGGCAGATCACAGGATTCATTTCACAATTTTTTCCACCTCTGCGGCCATCTTTTGGGGGGTGTTTTGGTGCCATGTTTGCCTCTTCCTAGGCCGTGACTATCAAAGGAGGCCTGAATCCTAACTCCAATCATCCTCTTCTTTTTCCAAATCTGATCGCTTTATTTCCAGCCATTTATTTTGAGTTCATAAAATGTCCTGTGTGGGTATGTTAGACACAAATGTTAGTGAGTAGACAGTTTTGGACGGCATAGTCAATGTTTGGATATAAAGGTTAATTGGTCGTGGTATATCCATTTATATTTCTTCTCTATGCAAAGCCTTTTCTATCATCTCATTTTCTAAAATTCCATGAGGCTTCACTGTTATGTTACCTTCACATTGTATATAATTAGTTAATTAAGGTGAGACTTTCCTTGAAAAGCCTACCTTATAGAAATTAGTCTGCACGTTATCATATCAGTCCTATGATCTAATGCAATATTGCCCAATAGAAACATAATGGAAGACAAATAATTTTTAAAATGTAGTAATCTCGAGCAGGCGAGGGGTCTGTAGATCTTCATATGCAATGTCCATGGCATAATAACTATCAGAGTGCATCCCATTATTCAAAACAGAGACACCCAGAACAGACGCGCGCGCGCGCGCGCACACACAAATCTGAAGCACACTCAAGAAGTAAAACTTGGAATCAGGGAAGATGGCCGACAGGGACACCGGCATACTCTGAGAGCTCCTCCAAACAAAGCGGGATTGGCGACCAGGTAGCTGAATAGTAAGAGTCTGGTGAGTGAAATATCCCCCTGGGACAGCACCCCAGTCCTACCCCACGTATTTGTCCTGAGCAGGGGTCTAGGTGAAAGAGGACCGGACTAGTGGGACATCTCTGGCCACTAAGCTGCCGTGAGCTCACTGGCGACCAGCCTAGGCTCCATCCCCAAACCGGACGCCAGCCCAGAGCCGCTTGCTTGCCCTGCCTAGACAGGCGCAGCAGGTCACGCTCCTCTACTCCAGAGGCACACTCCCCACTCGCGGATCCCCACTGGGAGAGAAGCTTTCCTCTCCCGCAGTTCCCCTCTCCCCGCAGGGCAGCGATCTGCCCTCGGGCACACGTCCCTCCCTCCATTCATCCAAGCTCAGGGGAGCGGACCGGCGGGTTGTCTGGCGACCCCCACGGGGGACCATCCACCCGCACCGCTGCCGCGGACCTCTCCACCTGCCCTCCGTGTGCCGGCCTCCCACCCCCGTCCGCCCCCGCCAGCCCCTGGCAGCCTAGCGCCAGCTCCACTCCTGGCGGGGACCCTGCGCTGAGCACTTCCCGCCAACAGGAGCCATAGCCCAACCCGCGCCTGTCCCGGACCCTGAGCTTCCGCGGAGCGCCGCGCCCCGCGCTGCTGAGTCTGCCCACCAAGGGCCCCTCCCTGCGCAAGGCACAAGAGTAGGTGCCCTCCCCAGGGTGCTGCGGGGACCCCGGCGGCCGCGACTCTGAGCCTGAGCAGAGGAAGGGCGCCATTGCCCCCTGCGGTTTCGCGCCAAGCCTCCGTTGCCGGCGCCATTACCCCCTGCGGTTTCGCGCCAAAAGGGCGGAGAGCGAACACCATTGTTCCCTGCAGTGTCCTGCAGCTGCCTGCGCAGCTATCCAAGGGGCCTCCCCGCGCCCGCTCACAGCCCGGGCAGATCAAACATTCCACCTGCAGTGGAGCCTGGGTCTCGGCTTTGCAGTCCCTGAGGAGCCGTCAGTGAGCTCCAGCCAGCTCTCACCACCTGGGGCCCTGTTGGATCCCCAGTGCCAGCCCTAAGCCTGCCGCAGCCCGCCCCAGCCACCCCAGGAGACGGCACAGTGGCCTGAGCCTCCACACAATAAGGTTACTCCTGTCTCCCAGAAGCATGGGGCCTATTAAAGGATCAAGGAAAAATCAACAGACCACATCACTCCCAACAAAAAAATCAGAGAAACGAGGCACTTTAACAGACCTAACATCACTCATAGAAGAAACAGATATAGATCAGCCACAAAAGGAAATCTTCAGAACTCTGCTTGCAGTAATACAGGAGCTAAGAGAAGCAAACCAAAATAAGGATGCAACGATAGAAGGGATGAAAAGCACAATAGAGGGGATGAAGTCCACAATAGAGGGGATGAATACTATCCACCAAAAGGAACTGCAGAAACTAACAGAGGAGGTAGCAGAGGCCACACAAAAGGTCACAGAAGCTATATCTAGGCTTGAGGAGGCTGAGAACCGTATCAGTGAACTCGAGGACGCTCAAACCAAACGAAGCAAGCGAGAAAAACAATCAGATAGGAAAATTAAAGAAACAGAAGACAGCCTGAGATCAATGACAGATGCTATGAAGAGGAATAATATTCGAATAATCAGTCTACCGGAACACAACATAACACACAAATTGACCGCCAAGATAGCAAAGGAATTCCTGGAAGAAAATTTCCCCAACCTAACAAAGGAGAATCCGACTCTCATACAGGAAGCAGAGAGGACGCCGGCTAAGCTAAACACCAAGAAGAACACGCCAAGGCATATAATTGTAAAATTATCCAACTTAGAGGAAAAAGAGAAAATTCTACGAGCATCAAGAGAAAGGAAGACAGTCACATACAAAGGAGCGCAGGTAAGAGTATGCTCAGACTTATCAGCTGAAACCATGAAGAGGAGGAGAGAATGGAGCAACATCTTCCAAAAACTGAAAGATAAAAATGCCTCCCCCAGAATCCTATACCCTGCCAAGTTATCCATTAAGATAGAGGGTAAGATAAGGGTCTTCCAGGACAAGGAAGAACTCAAAAAATATACTGCAAGTCACCCGACCCTGCAGAACATACTGGCTGACTCACTATGGCCAGAAGATCAAGCTCCAACTAGAACCACCAGGAGACCACCATATAGCCCATCTCCATCTAGAAGCCAACATGCCAGCAACATGTACCAGGACAACACGGTCTCAGATGGAAAAGAGGACAGGATAGAAACCCTCCACTCAAACGCAGTACACTGATATGAAGGAAGATAGGCAAAGACCCAAAACACAAAACAGAATATGGCAACCATGAAGCCAGAGATTGTAATAATCACTTTGAATACAAATGAGCTCAATTCATATGTTAAAAGAAAGAGGCTGGAGGATTGGATTAGAAAACATAACCCATCAATCTGCTGCCTGAAAAAGAGACACACCTTAAGCAAGCAGACAAGCATATGCTGAGAATAAAGGGCTGGCAGAAAGTTTACCAAGCAAATGGTAACTCCAAGAAGGCAGGAGTGGCTATCTTAATCTCCGACAAAATGGATCTCAAGATCCAAAACATAAAAAGAGACAAAGAGGGACATTACATAATGCTCAAAGGCTCAGTAAACCAGGAAGCAATAAGCATACTGAATATTTACGCACCTAATAATGGTGCGGCAAACTTCGTCAAACAAACTATTAAAAAAATGACAGAAGAAATCACGGAAACAACAATAATAGTGGGGGACTTCAACACTCCACTATCAGAGAAAGACAGGTCACAGGAAAAGAAGCTCAGCAAAGAGGCCAGAGAGCTAAACAATGTAATTAGGCAACAGGGCCTGATAGACATCTATAGAGCCTTTCATCCAAAAGCAAAAGGTTTCACATTCTTCTCCAATCCACACGGATCTTTCTCAAGAACAGATCACATGCTGGGGCACAAGGCCAGCCTGAGTAAATTCAAACACATAGATATTATCCAGACGTCTTTCTCAGACCACCATGCCATAAAGCTGGAGATTAATAGGAGGGCACCCAGAAAAGCAAGGGCCACCAATTGGAGAATAAACAACGATCTCCTGCGACATGAATGGGTTAAGGTCCAGATCAGAGAGGATATCAGGAAATTTCTAGAAACTAATGAGAACGAGCATACAACATATCAAAACTTATGGGACACTGCAAAGGCAGTTATCAGAGGTAGCTTGATATCACTGAATGCATACATGAAAAAAGAAGAAAGGCGTATGACAGATATGTTAACACAAAACCTCCAACAACTAGAACAGAGTCAACAGAACTACCCCTCCAATAGCAAGAGAAAAGAAATAATAAAAATCAGGGCGGAGTTAAACCAGTGGGAAGACAAAAGAACAATGCAAAGGATTAACGCAACTAGAAGCTGGTTTTATGAACGAATTAATAAAATTGACACTCCCCTGGCAAAGCTTACCAAAGATAGAAAGGAACAATCATCAATAGCCAGGATGAGGGATGAATCGGGGGCAATAACAACAGACCCCAATGAGATAAAAAGGATAATCACAAAGTACTATGAAGGTTTGTATTCTAATGAATTCAGAAACCTGGAAGACATGGATAAATATTTAGAAAAACAATCTATCCCTAGATTATCTGAGACAGAGATCAAGAACCTCAACAAACCCATAGCGAAGGAAGAAATAGAGTGTCATCAAAAACCTACCAAGGAAAAAGGCCCCAGGGCCAGATGGCTACACAGCAGAATTTTACCAAACATTCAGGGAAGAGCTGACACCGATCCTCCACAAAGTATTCCATAACATAGAAAAGAACGGCAAGCTCCCAAACTCATTTTACGAAGCCAGCATTACTTTGATACCCAAACAGGGAAAAGACCCCACAGGTGTAGAGAATTATAGACCAATATCTCTAATGAACATAGATGCAAAAATCCTTAACAAAATATTGGCCAATAGAATACAAAGGAACATCAAACATATCATTCACCACGACCAAGTAGGATTCATCCCAGCGATGCAGGGATGGTTTAACATCCGAAAATCCATCAATATCATACACCACATCGAGAAGAAAAAGGATAAAAACCATATGATAATATCCATAGATGCAGAAAAAGCATTTGACAACATCCAGCATCCATTCCTAATCAAAACACTCATGAAGATAGGATTGGAAGGTAAGTTCCTCAAGCTCATACAAGCTATCTATGAAAGACCAACAGCCAACATCATAGTCAATGGAGAAAAGACAAGAATAATACCACTGAAAAAGGGTACAAGACAAGGATGCCCCCTGTCCCCTCTTCTATTCAATATCGTTTTGGAGGTTCTGGCTAACAACATAAGACAGCGGAAGGACATCAAAGGGATCCAGTTGGGAGAGGAGGAGGTGAAACTATCGTTATTTGCAGATGACATGATCCTATACATTGAAGACCCCCAAAACTCCACAGTTGGAATACTTACAGCAATAGAGGAATACGGAAGAGTAGCAGGATACAAGATCAATAAACAGAAGTCGGTAGGGTTTCTATACACATCGGACAGGGCCATGGAAGAGGCGATTAAGAGGGAAGTACCCTTCACAGTAGCCAAGAACAAACTGAAATACCTAGGAATATACTTAACAAAAAATACTAAAGACCTTTATAAGCATAATTATAAAACCCTATTACAGGAAACTAAAAGTGACCTTCACAAATGGATGAAGCTCCCCTGCTCATGGTTAGGTAGGCTGAACATAGTAAAGATGACAGTTCTTCCTAAAGCACTCTACAAGTTCAATGCTATACCAATCCAATTACCATCAACCTTCTTCAAAGAATTGGAAAAACTGACCACCAACTTCATATGGAGAGGGAAGAAACTCAGAATTAGCAGAGAACTCCTCAAGAAGAAGGATACAATTGGAGGACTCGCCCTACCTGATTTTAATGCCTACTACACAGCTACAGTGGTCAAAACAGCATGGTACTGGCACAATGATAGACACTCAGACCAGTGGAAAAGAATAGAAAGCCCAGGAGTAAAATCATCAGCATATAGACAACTGATCTTCGACAAGGGTCCCAAAAACGTCAAGTGGGAAGCAGATGCCCTCTTTAATAAGTGGTGCTGGAAACAATGGATATCCACATGTAGAAAGTTGAAACAAGATGTCTACCTCACCCCATGCACAAGAATACACTCAAGGTGGATCACAGATCTAGAAGTCAAACCCCAAACTATCAGGACCATTAAGGAGGGAATCGGGACTAATCTCAGAGCACCGGCCCAGGGAGCACATAGGCTCACTGCAACAGGGAAGGGGACACACACAGGTGATCTGGAAATCGACAAATGGGATCTAATAAGAATAAAACACCTGTGCACCTCGAAAGACTTTGACAAGAGGGTGACAAGGCAACCCACAGACCGGGAGAAGATTTTTAGTAATGACACGTCAGACAAAGGGCTCATTACTAAAATCTACAACACCATCATGACCTGCAAAAAGAGGAAAACAGTTAACCCCCTAAGGAAGTGGGCAAAAGAAATGAGAAGAACTTTCACTAGCGAGGAGATCAATATGGCCAATAAATATATGAGAAAGTGCTCGAAGTCCCTTGCCATAAGAGAAATGCAAATCAAAACAACCATGAGATACCACCTAACACCCCTGAGGCTAGCCCAGATCAGTAAATCAGAGAGCAACAAGTGTTGGAGGGGCTGTGGTGAAGTAGGAACCCTCCTCCACTGCTGGTGGTCGTGCAGATTTGTACAGACACTGTGGAAAGCAATCTGGCGATACCTAAAGAAAATGGAAATTGATCTACCTTACGACCCAGCCATCCCTCTACTGGGCATATACCCGGTTGAAGCAGCAAATAAAACACGACCAGTCATATGCGCTCCAATGTTTATTGCGGCACAATTCACAATAGCAAAGACTTGGAAACAGCCTAAGTTTCCATCGATAGACGAGTGGATTAGCAAACTTTGGCACATACACACAATGGAGTATTATGCAGCACTAAAAAGCACCGATGAGCACATGAAACACGTTATTTCATGGGAAGAGCTGGAAGGAATTATGTTAAGCGAGGTAAGCCAGACCCAAAGGGACAGGTACAACATGAGTCCCCTGAGGTAAGTACAATCAGCATGACAGAAATGGGGCATTAATCCACCCAAGGGGAGGGTATGGTTTATATCTCCACAGGGAAAGTGGGACCAGACTTCAACCCAGTGTCGCAAGGTGTGAATGCAATATCCCGGCTTGGAGGAGGGAACCGGTGGAGAGGTCTGGGAGGCTGGCCCCAGCACCATAAATCAAGTGGATTCCTGCCCCTCCCCCGAAAAGAATTTGTTCCAAAGGACGACATTGACTCTGCAGCTATGGGAGATGGACATATTTGATCAGAGCACACGGGAGCAGATGAAGGGGCAGGAGGAGAGAGTGGAGCACAGCCTGGCCCACCAGGCCGTGATGATGATGTTCCTGAGTAGAGCAGCCAGTCCACAGAGAGAGCAACATGGCTGGCCCTACTATGAGACATGATGCCCCTCAGTGACTAAGGGCGATACAGGGGACAGCACCTGAGAAACAGTGTGGGAATTGCACCTGACCTGATCCCACCACACCGAGGCAAATCACTGGGGGAGTGCAGCGGAACAGCGGGGGAGTGGAGTGGCGAGGTCCCCAGGGAATGCTGAAAGTGGACTTTGGGGCCAGGGCGTGGTGCCCCAACAGACTGGACTGGAAAACGCTCCTAAGGGCCAGCAAGGATCCCTGAACTGACTACAGGCTTTTCTCTTGTGAACTGTTTTGTTCTGTTCTTTTTCAGTGGTTTGTTTTGGTTGTTTTGTTGTCTGGTTGTATACTGTTGCTTTGTGTTCCTCTGTCTAGTTTTCGTGCATGTTAGTGACTCCACAGGTCTGTCTGAATAGGACAGGCTGGATGAACTATCTGGATGAAAAACAACGGGACTGACAGTTCCGGGGGGACTTGGGGTGGGGGGTAGGGGGGGTAAGGAAGTGGTGCTGGCAAACCCAGGGACAAGGAAAGGGCATGGGACCCCAAATGGTGGAGAAGGGGGGGTGGCAGGCCTGGTGGGAAATGATCAAGGGTGGGGTTGCTTGGAGAGGAGGTGTACTCTAGCCCAGGTGGCGATGAAGCATGGTAGTAGGGCAGGAGGAGGGTCAGGGGAGATGGAGGAAAGAGCTGGGAGTCGGGGGGCATTCATGGAGGTCTAGACAAAGACATGTACATGCAAATGTATGTGGGAGGTTGGGGAAATAGATCTTTGTGTCTATATTTATAGGTCGGGTATTGGGGTGGCGGAGGGACCTTGGGCCTCTACTCAAACACTCCCTCTGTGCATGAATACCTTCTTTTATTAAATTGGAACTCTATGATGCTCACTCTCCCGACACAACAGCTGGAGCCAAAATGGGTGAACTAGTAAATGTGGTGAAGAAAGCTGATGGTGCCCGGCTATCAAAAGAGATAGTGACTGGGGTCTTAAAGGCTTGAAGATAAACAAGCGGCCATCCAGCTCAGAAGCAACAAAGTCCACATGGAAGAACACACCAGCCTGTGTGATTGAGTGGTCCCAAAGGGATCAGTTACCAGGCATCAAAGAACAAAAAATCATATCATTGACTGCACACCTCCATGATAGGATCGCTGAAGACAAATGGGTGCACAAGCAAATGTGGTGAAGAAAGCTGATGGTGCCCGGCTATCAAAAGAGATAGTGTCTGGGGTCTTAAAGGCTTGAAGGTGAACAAGCGGCCATCTAGCTCAGAAGCAAATAAGCCCACATGGAAGAAGCACACCGGCCAGTGCAATCACGAGGTGCCCAAGGGACCAGATATAAGGCATCATGCAAAAAAAAAAGATATAAGTGTGTGTATGTATGTGTATATATGTGTATATGTATATATGTATGTGTATATATATACTATATTAAATGAAGGGGGAAGTGCAGAGTGGAGACCCAAGGCCCAAGTGTCGGCCAATGGAGATCCCCTCATAGAGGGGCTTAGGAGAGGAGATGGGTTAATTAGGGTGTGAGGTAGTATCGATGAAGAACACAGCTTTCCCCCAGATCCTGGATGCTTCCTCCCCCCAACTACCATGATCCGAATTCTACCTTGCAGGCCTGGATAGGACAGAGGCTGTACACTGGTACATAGGAGGGTTGGAGGTACAGGGAATCCAGGGTGGATGATACCTTCAGGACCAAGGGTGTGAGGGACGATGCTGGGAGAGTGGAGGGTGAGTGGGTTGGAAAGGGGGAACTGATTACAAGGATCCACATGTGACCTCTTCCCTGGGAGAGGGACAGCAGAGAAGGGGGGAAGGGAGACCCCGGGTAGGGCAAGATATGACAAAATAACGAGGTATAAATTACCAAGGGCATATGAGGGAGGGGGGAAAGGGGAGGGAGGGGAAAAAAAAAAAGAGGACCTGATGCAAGGGGCTTAAGTGGAGAGCAAATCCCTTGAGAATGATTGGGGCAGGGAATGTATGGATGTGCTTTATACAATTGATGTATGTATATGTATGGATTGTGGTAAAAGTTGTTTGAGTCCCTAATAAAATGTAAAAGAAGAAAAGAGAAAAAAATGATTAGGGCAAAGACTGTACAGATGTGCTTTATACAATTGATGTATGTATATGTATGAACTGTGAATAGAATTGTATCAGCCCCAATAAATTGTTAAAATAAAAAAAATTAAAAAAATGTAGTAATCTCTTTAAACAAAAGTAAGAGGAAACAGTAAAGTAAACCTATTCACATATTTTATTTGGAGTACTAAACCAGGTTATTGCAATTCCAACATGTAATCAACATTAAAACGCACTGATGATACAGTTTGCATTTTATTATATTTTACACTACTTTACTCACAATAAGATTATATATATTAGACCAAAAATGTCCTGGTCCTGTGCCATCTTCACAATAATCACTATATCTGAGTCTGTTGTGCCAAACACTCTGTCGTCCGTCTAACTGAAGGACAACCTCTTTTGCACTGACAATGTAATTTACACAATATGTTTCCCTAGTACTAGAAACACAGGGAATCCATGGCAGATGATCCCTTCAGGACCAGTGGTGTGAGTGGTGATACTGGAAGGGTGGAGGGCGGGTGGGTTGGAAAAGTGGATCCGATTACAAGGATCTACCTGTGACCTTCTCCCTGGGGAATGGACAACAGAAAAGTGGGTGAAGGGAGACGTTGGACAGGGAAAGATATGACCAAATAATTTATAAATTATCAGAGGTTCATGAGGGAGGAAGGAGCAGGGAGGGAGGGGAAAATGAGGAGCTGATGCCAGGGGCTTACATGCAGAGCAAATCCTTTGAGAATGATGAGGATAACGAATGTACACATGTGCTTTACACAATTGATGTACTTATGGATTGTGATGAGTTGTATGAGTCCCTAATAAAATGATTTAAAGAAAGAAAGAAAACAGAAAATCTGAATTAAAAAATGTTTCTCCAGTGATTGGTCCCTTGCCATCTTTGCTTCTAATGGCATTCTGGTTGTAATTTCTTCAAGATTGATTGATTTGCCCTTCTGACACCCCATGGTATATTCAATATTCTTCATCCACATCACAATTGCAATGGATCCATTCTTTTTTCTTCCTTTTATGATGACCATGGTGACATACTCATACCACCATTGGACTTAAGAATACTGGGGGCAGAAGCAGTTTAGTGATCACAGAGATCTTTTTACCTCAGATTTCTCCAATATAGCCTTTAATTTCTTGACATGCATCCATTGGCTTTGATTTTTGATTCAATAATAATGACACCCTCAACAATTTCAAATTCTTCACTTTATCATGTTATGGGCCTATTAGTAAGGAAATTAATTTTCTTCATGAGCAGGTATATTTGGAGTACTGAAGGTTGCAGTCTTCAGCCCTCAGGAGCAAGTGCTTCAAGTCATCTTCACTCTCAACAAACAAGGTTGTGTCATTTGCATACCTCAGGATGTTAATGAGTCTGCCACTAATTTTGATTCCAGGTTCAACTTCATAGTTTTCAACCTCCTGCATCATTTCCTTATCATAAATATTGACAAAGCATGGTGAAAGGAGGCACACCTTTACTAATTTTAAACACCACCATTGTTCTGTTAGGATTTTCTGTTTGTACAGAACATGCCAATGATCAAACACTGCATGACTACAATGAAGGTTTCTTGAATTCCTGATCTTCACGGTGTTATACATAATTTACTATGATCCTCACAGTCAAATGTCATTGCATATTCAAAAAACACAGATAAACAACTCTCTGGTAATCTCTGCTTTTAGCAAAGTTCCATCTGACTTGAGCGATTATATCCCTCATTTTGAATCCAGTTTGAATATCTAGCAGTTCCTTGTCAATACAGATTGAGCTTTTTTAAAAATTATTTTCAGCATAATATTTGTATGGTTTATCATTAATGATAACTTTGATAATTTTTACATTTCATTTGAAAACTTTTCTTTGGATAATACATAAATAAGTAGCTATCTGCCTTTCAAATCTTGACTATAGATAAGTAAGATCTTCCATCAAGCATTCCATTTGTTAAAATACCTCAATTAGTCCCTGTCAATTCCTGGACCCAATGGATTCATTATAGATTGACTTCAAAATCCAGTGTATCAAACACATACACTGTATCCCAGTCTAAGTGGTAATTTTGATCAGAAAAAACTTGATCAGTATTTAGATTTCATGAAGTTTATACTTGAAAAAGGAAGTACTATTTCCCAAGTTTTTCCCCAATACAACTACTAAAAAGTATATTTTCTTTCATTTTCAGTCATGATTTGATAAGTTATTTATAAGCTTGATTGTATATAAAGCATAAATTGTCCATTGCTACTGAATTAGATGACTCAAAGAATTGTACTATCAGTTTTTTCAAAATTTGAATTATTGACCATTATTATTGTTAGAAAAATTCTGTAATGTATCCCAAAATAATAGCATTGGTGTGTCGTAGTGGTAATGTTTGACTAGGCTTCTGCTCCATGGAAGACTTAGTCTTGGAAACCCACAAGGGAAGTTCTACCCTGTTCTAAAGGGTCACTATGAGTAAGAAATGACTTGATGGTAGTGAGTTTAGTTTTGGGGTTTTATCCCAAACTAAGTCAATGACATTGAGTTGATCCTGATACATACCAGCCTTGTAGAACAGGGTAACTGCCTCTAGGTTTCCAAGGCCATAACCTTTACCAGAGCAGAAAGCGTCATCTTTCTCCAGAGGAGCAGCTTGGTGGTTGTGAAATGCAGATCTTGTGGTTAGCAACAAAATTCACAACCACTATGACACCAGGACGCAAATGAGTCCTTCTTGATGAGAATTGCTATGTTGTCTCTCTCTAGATTTGTTAATATAAATATCTCTCTGTATGTATTTATATATTGATTTGATCTACATATAAATATATCTATATGTGGATATATGTATCATCTGTGTTTGCCCATTCACCAGCTAAGAGATATTTGTGTCACATGTAGCTTTGCGATATTAAAAACAGGATTGCTTCAAATACTCGTGCATAGCATGTTTTATTCATATGTGTTTTCAGTAAATATCTATTAGGATAGCTGGATCATGTGAACAGTGACCATGCAACTTTCAAAGAAACTGGCCATTTCTTTTTACAAGTAACTGAATCATTTTCGACCTCTATTTGCAGTGTATGGACATCTCATGCACCTCTCATCCTCGTCAATCCTTGGGATGGGAGGTCTTTTCATTTGCCTCACTCTAGTAGGCGAACAGTGGCACCTCATTGCAGTTTTAATTTGCATTTCTCTAGTGACCAGTGCTGAACATCTGTCTATTAGTCTTATTCTCACATGTATATCTTTTTGACTGTTGAAATATCTTGCTCATTTTAAAACCAAATTAGTAGCTCCTTATTATTGAATTCTGAGAATTGCTTATATACACAGTATAAAAGCTCTATCATATTTTAAAATATAAATTAATCTTAAATTGATTCATAGATTCAAAACAATTCCCCCAAAATGCCAGGACCTAGAATAGACAGGATAAATGAAAACAAAGAACCAACATAAAAAATGCCAGACTCTTGACATTGCCTGACTTCAAGGGTTATTATGTAGTGATGGTAGTCAAAACTACATAAAGGTAAAGAAGGAGAAAGATAAAATGAATTCTGCAAACAACCTCACACATATGAAACAGTGATTGCCAACCAAAATATAGACTATTTAAATAGAAAAATAATAGACCTCAAAAAATGTTGCTGGAAGAATTGAATATTAATTAACTCAGGTGGATCATAGATTTAAATATACTACATCTAGAAGAAAATTTCTGATACCTTGAATTAAGCTAATGTTTTTAGTTATGACATGAAACAAAATCATCTAAAAAGAAATTTTAATTATATAAATTAAAATTTTCTCCTCTTCAGGCGCCAGTAAGAAAAAGAAAACACAAACTACAGAATAGGAGAAAATATCATATATCATATATCTCATCTAATCCGCACTTATACGTGAAAACATGAAACTAATTTTTAGGGGAAAAAAAGAAGGAAAAGAAAGCCAGAGCTTTCTACTCCCATAGTTACAGTCTCGGAACCCACACGGACACTTCTACTCCATCCTATGTGGTGACTATGAGTTGGCATTGACTTGATAGCAGTGAGCTTTTTTTTTAAGTTTATAATTAAAATAATAAAATTAATTTTAATGATAAATTATGATATAAGCATTCTCTGTGATTGGAATTAATGATTGGCATTTTGAGGTAGTGAAGTCTTTACAAACTATTCTCACCTTGAGAGTGCATTGGATCTAGTAATTCTTTTCTCCCATTCAATTGCTGCTGAGTTAACAGAGCGTAATTGCGCCATTGGATTTCTAAGGGTTGGATCTTTCTCCCCTAAGCCACAGGTGCATTCTAATCTCTGACCTTTCCCTTAGCAGACAAGGGCTTAACCAGCAGGCAACCAGGGCTCCTTGATTAATTTTCACTGAAAAGAGGCTGGCAAAAATGATAGAGTGGGATTGACAAGATTAAGTTGCAAAAAAGACTAAGACTTCCATCTTTCATGAATGTGATAGTTAGATTTTCATGGCAGCATGGCTCCCATGGGAACATGTGGGCAGAGTTTAGCCTGTCAATCAGGTTGCAGCTTGATTGGAAGGCGACCTAGATAAATGGTTCACTGGAGGGCCATCTCTCTCTCTCTCTCTCTCTCTCTCTCTCTCTCTCTCTCTCTCTCTCTCTCTCTCTCTCTCTCTCTCTCTCTCTCCTTCACCTTCCTGCTTTGAGTCACCCACAGTGCGGCTGGAGCCTATGCTGACACCTGCTAGCCCTGTTATGCAGCTTACCACTATTGGATCCACAGAACGTTGCACTTGCCAGTGTGTGAGCTTCCTGCATGAGGCTGTGGGAGTCTAAAGAGGGATCTATGGACTAGTATTGTGGAGTAGTATCAGGCTTATAGACTTGATCTGATATAAAATTACCTCTTTATATAAAGCTCTCTCTTACACATATGTGTCACTGAATTTCTCTAGTCTACTCCGCCTAACACAATAGTTACATTTGATGTTTTCTCAGCCTCTTTCTTTCTGTTTCTTTGTCTGCAGAGATCTTACTTAGACAGAATCGAGATTCTGCGAGGAGCGAGATAGACCCACATGGCACAAACAATCTTTTCAGCCAGCAGCCAAGGACAGTTTACTGCTCGATGCTGACATTTAGATGCGTAAGCTTGGGGATGAATTGTTACTACAAATCTAGCCATCACTTTGATTATAGCCTTGTGAGTGACTTTAAATTGAAGATACCAGAGAAGCTGTAAACAAACAATACATGGCATACAGAAAATATGAGGTTACAAATATTGTTAGGTGCAGTCAAGCTCGTCCAAACTTATAGAGACCCCAGCACAACAGAACAAAACATTGCTTGGTCATCTACACACCTCGTGATCATTTTTGTTTTCACCACTGTTCCCCTTTATTCTAGGGCCAGTTCTACCCTGTCCTGTAGAGAAGCTTAGATTAGGAATCAACTCCATGGCAGTGAGTGTGTTTGTTTGCTTTGTGTAATTTACTAGAATGAAGTCCTCCAAAGCCTGATTTCTCCTACAATCGTGTCCAAAGTACAGGAGATAAAGTTCCACTTCTAAGGAGCGTTCTGGCGATGGTTCCCTGAAGACAGATTTTTTACTCCTGGCAATCCACATTCAATATTATTCAACAATACCACAATTTGCATGCATCTATTACTTTCCAATCTTTCTTTATTCTTTCTTTCACAGGCATATGAGGCAATTGAAAATATCATGCTTTGTTTAGCCACATTTTGGTCCTCCAAATGACATCATTGCTCTCTAACACATTCACAAGATCTTGGGCAGCAGGTTTCCCTGGTATAATATGCTTTTTGACAGCTGCCTCGGGAGACTTGATTGTGGGCTCAAGTTAAACAAAACCCTTAACAACGTCTGTAGTTGTTAAATCGTGAGCATTTATTTTTGCAATAAACTGTCATCAATACTGGAGGCTGTAATATTTGATTATTATCAATAAGTGCTTCCTACCCTTTTCTTTTCCAGCCAGTGAGGTTGTTTCATCTGTATATTGCAGGAACGTAATGAGGTGTTCTTTAACTCTGGTGTGCGTTCTTCTTGTAGCCCAGCTTCTTGGATTAATTGCTCTTTGTGTATTTCATTTCATTTTTATAACTTCCAGTTTTCCTAGATTCATAATTTTTTTATTTTCCTGTTTCTTTTTTCTTAAAAAAAACATTTATTAGGGGCTCATACAACTCTACCACAATCCATCCATACATCAATTATGTAAAGCACATCTGTACATACATTGCCCTCATCATTTTCAAAGCATTTGCTCTCCACTTAAGCCCTTTGCATCAGGTCCTCTTTATTTTTCCCTTCCCTCCCCGCTCCCCACTCCCTCATAAGCCCTTGATAATTTATAAATTATTATTTTGTCATATCTTTCCCTGCCCAATGTCTCCCTTCAGCCCCTTTTCTGTTGTCCATCCTTGTAATCTGTTCCCTCTTTTATGGATATTTCATGGTAAGATTATTTTTAAAGGCCATTCGAAGATGTTTTCCTCCCTTATTTTGAGTTGTGCTACATCAGCAATTCAAAGTCCCTAACACTCTACTTCATCCTTGTACTAAAGTCATTTTACTTTGAAGGGGCAGCTTTTCATAAGTCATTTTATTTTAAACTTTTTTTGTGAATTGGGTGATTGATTGCAAAGTCAGTTTTTGATTAAACAAGTCACACAGCTTTTACTGTCATCGATTGAAATCTCCACAAGGTAATACTACTCATCTCACTGTACTTGTTTCCCACTTCCACTCCTCCTTTCCTGACACTTCCTGTCCTCTGACATTGACCCATAGATAAGTACCATGTATACTCGAGTATAAGTCAACACGAACATCAGCCGAGTCACCTAATTTTACCACAAAAAGGGCATTAAAATTTGCTGAAAAACTCGGCTTATACACAAGGATATATGGTACTTTTAATCTGGATTCCCTGATTGCCCTAAGACATGAATACCTTACTACTGTTATTGTTCACCTTACAGACCTGTCTATTGATTGATGAAAAGCGGACCCAGCAGTGTGAGCTCTGTTCCAGGCAAAAACAGTAAGGGCCATAGTCTCATTAGTTCAATAAATTTCTATGTGATTGCTAACTCTTTTTTTATGCTATTGTGTTTTGTTCCATATTTCTCTCCTATTCTACCCGGGACTTTCTAAAGTGATTCCCTTTAGTGTTTGGTGGTGGTATCTTGGTATTATCTAGTTCTTTGGTCTCCCAGTTGTGGAAGGTGCGGTTTACATGACCCATTAGTACTTAGCACTAATTGTTTCCACTGGCCACTGACACCTGGTTCACAGGAATTAGAAGTAAATGAGAGGCTGATTGACTGGTCTGAAGTCCATTACCTAGCATAAGAGGGCTAGGGTTGTTGAGAACGGGACCCATGGGCTAAAGAAAAGGCAGTCAATGGGCACCCTTGTGAGGTTAAGAGACCAGATGAAGAGAAGAATTTTGAGCCTGTGTAATGGTGCATATTGCTGCTGACTTTATGGACAGCCTGTTCTGATTTGACTTTGTTTGTGAATGCAGACTCAGAAGGTTCCAACTGGAATGAAGGTCCTTCACATCAAAGAACATGTTTGTATCAAAGCATGGGTTGGTGTATGTGGGCAGTATAGAAATTGGTTACCCAAAGTTGGGAGGATAAAGGCATGAAGTGGCTGGCTTAAAAAGGTTCATAGGTGGAGGAATATTTTCATAGGATTAAGGTGTAGGTATTCACTTAACTGAAATTTTTAGGCATAGAAAAATTGTTTTATTCACTTATAGAATATTATATTTAAATGTGCCTGTCACATATTGAATTATAAAAATTTTAGTTTTATCTTGTTAGGTACAGATGCTTTTATTATTGTTTTGTTTAAAAATTTCGTATGGCTATAAAGTTGTGTAAAAGTGTCAGGTTGACATGGGGTGGTCAGTGGCAGTTACATAATCTCCTTTCAACTTGCTTGAAGGGGTAAAGCATAACCTACCAATCAGGTAATAGCCAAT